>NW_024704745.1:7203915-7318693 GCF_018977255.1 Callorhinchus milii | reverse complement strand
TTAAAAGGTGATTCATTCATGTTTATTATTATTTGCAGTAAATCCGGTGATGTGCTTTGAGACATCCTCCCGATCCGAAAGGCGTCGGATGGATTCTTGGTATGAATTTCTAATACATTTTGGCATTCAGAAAGTTTTTTTTGTGGTGGGGGGCGGGGGTGTAGAAATGAAGTGGAAGAATCCTAGGGAGAAATCAGATGTGTGGCTGTGTTTTTTTCATTAAAGGTTAAAGGAAAGGAATCACCTCCAAAAAGTTGGACCCGAATCAGTGATTTTCCGCTCGTACCACTTATGGCATTGCAACAAAAGCATATGGAGAGCATTCAACATTTAATGCCATTAATGTGGCCTGCAGTCACGTTTAAAACACACATTAGCAAGCTAGTTTCACTTCATCCTATCTAAAGGATTATTTTGCTAGGGTAGCTACAAAGAAGATGTTTATCAAAGCAATTATATTGCACTGATTTGTGTCCCTAATTACGCCCAATAATAATACTTGCTTCACATAATATAATAAACCTTACATTTGAATATCAAAACGTCTCAAAGTGCTTCAAAGAGTTTTTTTTAACCTATAAAGTGTAGTGACTGTGTATTTTGTAGGCAAACCTGGAAGCCAACGTGTGCACAGTGAAGTCCTGCAACTTACCACGAAGTGAGTGAACAATTTTATCTGGGGGTGAACTTGGCCAGGACACCAGGAGAATCTCCCTTCTGCTTTCAAAGGGAGTTAGCCTGTGTCAGCTTGGCTCAACTGGTAGCACTCTCGCCTCTGTGTCCGAAGGTTGTGGGTTGAAACCCCACATTGGGACCTGGAACTCATGTAGTCCAAGCTGACGCTCCAATGTAGTGCTGGGGGTGTGCTGCCTAATTGGGAGATGCCGTCCTTCAGATGAGTCATTAAATTGAGCCTCATCTAACTTTCAAAACCCCATGGCATATTGGAAAAGACACATTATTTACATTGTAACAATGTTTATATTGTAACAATAGTTATAATAATAATCCTTACACTTGATATCATGCCTTTCAAATGAGGAGGATATCCAAAAGCGCTTCACAAAATATAATAATAATCCTTGCATTTGATAGAGCGCCTTATCACATTGTCGAGACGTCTCAAAGCACTTCACAGGATATACTGTACAGAGGACTGACTGTGTATATTGTAGGCAAAACACGACAGCCAGGTCCCACAAACAGCCAAGGAGTGAGTGGCCAATTGTATTTGAGGGATTGTTGGCCAGGACACCTGGAGAAACTCCCTTCTCTTTTCGAACAGTGCTTTGAGATATTTAACGTCCACCTGAACAGGCAGACGGGACCTCAGGTTAACATCTTATCTGAAGGATGGCACCTCTGACAATTCAGTGCTCCCCAGTACTTCATTGGAGCCTTAGCCTATACCATGCGAGTTCAAAGTCCAGATGTAGGGCTTGAATCTACAACCTCCTGACTCAAAGTCGAGAGTCCTACCAACTGTGCCAGGCTGCTAATGCAGTATTATGGTGCCCTTTGCTTTCAAAGACCTCCACTGCCTTGCTCCTCCCTACCTCTGTGACCTGCTAACTCCATATCGACCTGCTCCATGTCCCCCGCCCTGCCTGCCCCACCATTGGCAGTCAGGCCTTCAGCTTCTTTGCTCCACCCTTTGAAACTCGATCTCACAGTCCCTTTAATTCGCCCCCTTCCCTGCCTTCTTCAAGACACCTCTCAAGATCCTTCTCTTTGACCACCCCTTTGGTCACCCTCCCACCCCCAACCTCCCTGCTCTCCACCCCTCCTGATCCCAACCCCCAGCTCGGGGCCCCAATCCTTGAGTGTCCAGCACTTTGGGGCACCCTCCTAATGTTGTTGTATCTGTCTTGCGAATGTGCTTGAGTAAAGGTGAGATTAACTTGCATTTACGATAAGACGCTTCCGACATAAGCAAAGTAGGAGCAGCAGTAGGAAGGCAAACTACTGCAACAATACGTGGTTACACATTGTGCCCGGCTGCCATGTGAAACGGATATTTAAATAGTAATGATTGCAGCCGATGAGGCATTTTTCATATCGGGAGGACGCCTTAAAGCGATTCACAGGATTTTACGTTAAAGCGCAGTGATTGTGTATTTTGTAGGCAAACAGTCAATTTGCGCACAGCCACATCCCCACTAAACAGTGAAGCGAACAATTTGTTTTATCGGGTGTGGGGGGGGCAATGGACTGTCGCCCAGGACACCGGGAGAGAAACTAATCCCCTTCTCTTTTGAAATAGTTCTGTGGGATCTTTAACCTCCACCCGGGACTTAATGTTTCATCTGCGTGACGGCACCTCTGACAATGCGATGATCCCTCGCATGTGGTGGGGCTTGAGACCCACAACCTTCTGACTCAGACCTTCTGAACAACTGACACACACGTGAACGTGAATCCAATTTTAATGGGTGGTGGGGGAGGGATGCAGGTTTTCTCCTGTTCTGGAAACCAACCAACATCAGACTTGGATTAAACAATTTCCAACAACTTTAGGTTTTAAGGCAAAATAGATTTGGTGTTGACCTGATTGTACTTTAAGGCAAAAAAAAACTAAAGTGCTTGTGATCTATCTTCAATCTAACCTCTGATTGCTTTATTCGGTGACTGACCCTAAAACCCTTTTGATATTGTATGTGAGTGACTATTGGGATCAGAGATTAGGGACTGATTCGGGGGTAAAGTGGGGTAGGAGATGAGGGGAAGGCTTTGATTGTACAATGAAAGCATCCTCGAAAGAAAACTCGTGTCAATTTAAGGAGGGAGGGAGGGAGTGGGGCAAAGTTAACAGCCAAACTTTACCCTGTATTGAAAAAAATACCCACCTTACCTGAAAGGCTGATAGCAAGAAGAGGAATGAGCAGATAATTTCTCCTGTAAAATGCTTCCATCCACCACCGATTTGTTCCCCCAAATTTTTGCGCAAAATAAATAAAATAAAAAAACGAATTAAAAATAAAACTGCAAAGCAAAATGGGATCAGTCCTCCCACTGCACTGTTTTGGCAGATGCTTCCCAGCAGGGATTGAAACCTAGACAAACAGAACAGGGTCGGTTTACATTAACACATCCACACACAGAGTGGGTTGCCACACAAGAATCCTTAAAGCAGCTCTAACTTTAAAGAAGTTTGCTAACACTGCGCCAAATATAACCTTTTTTTAAAAAACAAAATGAAACAAAACTGGATTGTGTTTTTTTCTAGAATGCAGATCTGCTAACGCTTGCATTGGCTAAAGCGGATACATCTCTACTTTTTTCTTTTTTGTACTAAACTTAAAACAAAATCAATGTGCTTTACTCAATCTGCTTTGCTGCGCTGTGCCTCTGCTCTCCACATGCTCTGGTTGCAGTGCCATAAGTGATACGAGTGGAAAATCACTGATTCGGGTCCAACTCTTTGGAGGTGATTCCTTTCCTTTAACCTTTAACAAAAAAAACACAGCCACGCATCTGATTTCTCAACAGGATTCTTCCACTTCATTTCTACACCCCCGCCCAACCCCCCCACCCCCCACAAAAAAAACTTTCTAAATGCCAAAATGTATTAGAAATTCATACCAAGCATCCACACGCTGACTTTCGGATCGGGAGGATGTCTCAAAGCACATCACCGGATTTACTGCAAATAATAATAATAATCCTTGTATTTGATGTTGAGACATCACAAAGAGCTTCACAGAATATACTGTCAAATGGATTGACTGTGTATTTTGTGGGCGAAACGCGGCAGCCAATTGCACACAGCAGTGTCCCACAAACGGTCGTGGATTCAGTGGCCAACTTTTTCATGAGGGCTTATTACCCCCGGAAAGCGATCCGCCAATCGACTAACAACCGGGTTCCTACTTACTGCTTGATAAACAAAAACGTCTGTGGAGGAAGGAAACTTGCGTAAGGTTTCAGCCTCGCCTGAGCATCGAGCCTCGGTCCTCTCGCGAGGTGAGTGCTCTAAGCACTACTCCACAGGACTGTGTGCCACTGCACTTTGCAGTAAATCCTGTGAAGCGCTTTGAGACTCTGAGTTGCAGGGGAACGCGGCAGCCAATTTGAACGCAGCGTCGTTCCCCACAAACACAAACAGCCAGGTAGTGAATGATTAACTTTACCTGAGGAATTGTTAGCCAAGACATTGGGAGAAACTCCCTTCTTTCTTCTTCTCCCACCCCACCCTGCATTTTCAGATAATTATTTCCTTTACTGGAGAGCCCTATACTAGTGGAACCATGTCTGAGGAATAATTCCATTCAAAACCGCCATGAAACAATAAATCAATTTTATGTGGAGGATTGATTGATTGCTGGTCAGGACATTGGGAGAAACTGCCTTGTCTTCTCCAATAGTGTCAAGGGATCTTTAATCTGTTAAGAACAGGTAGATGAAAGGAATCTCAGTTTTAGGTCTCATTCGAAGGATGGCACCTTTTACAATGCAGCGTTTCCCTAGTAGCAGAGGAATTTCGACCTGCACTGGACTTTGGGCTGAACCCTGTAACTTTCTGAATCAAAGGCAAGAGTATGACTGACAGAGTCGAGCTCACACCTAAATGCTCATGAGCTCATTTTTGGACAGTGTTTAAGATTTTTTTTTACACAGTATCTTCAAACGACTTTTGCGTATTGTGTACAGAAGTTGAATGCATCTAAACAGTGTGACTAATTCTAATACCTTTGCTGCGTCCAGATACCTTAACAGCAAACCTCAAAAGGGCGCAGCCTTTGTGGCTGCAGGCATTACTTTAATCTTCCAGGTGTGATTGATGTGGAAACAGTTGAGCTTGGTTTTGAGTCATCCTCAGTTCGGCTGAGCCCAGGAAATGAGCACCAGGGCTGCCAATTTGATAACCCAAAAGTTTCTGTACTCGCTAATTGCTGAAGGTAGCAGTTAAATAGAGCCTTCCAGTTGGAATGCTGAGTATTACTGGGCAAGGAGCATTTGGACTGGTATGTCTCCAATCAGATAAAACAGATGAGCAGGCAGCAGTTTTCTACATACTCTAGAGTAACCACAAGTGGGTGTTGAGCTTGGATTGGGGGAATGGGTTTAAAAGGGTACGCAAGTAGTAAAAGTACAGTATTATAATTCAATACAAATTTACATGTATTAAAGTGCCTTTTGTATTGGAGGACATCCCAAAGAGCTTAAGTGTAGTGGCTGGGCACCTGAGCTGGGAATTGGGAGCCACAGCGGGTGGGGAGGTGAAGGATGACCAAAATCTCAGTCAAAGAAGTAGGTCTCGAGGTGAACATTGAACAGGGTGAGGGAGGGACCGAGTCGGAGAGACTCCAGGATGGAGTTCCAGAGAGTGGAGGCAGAAAGGCTAAAAGCCTGACATCAATGGTGGGGCAGATAGGACAGGGGAACAAGAAGTAAGCCTTCACTGAACAAAGGGAGCAGGCTGGGTTGCAAGGTGAGAACGAGCATCTTGAACCCGATCTGCTGGGAATATTAAGGGATATGGGCAGACAACTGGAGAGTGAGATTAATAAAAAGGGAGCAATTTGGAAAAACAAGTGACAAAGATGCAATGGTCTAAATCCCCTACCTTTCTGAGAAACTTGTTTTTTTAAAATAAATCACTACTTCCCTCCCCAATAAATCTTTTTGTGTAAATTCTATTTAGCAATTTCTTTGCTGCAGGACAGGAGAAAGCGCTGACATAAATACTGCCATAGAGTGTTGTTTTAATGTCCTGCAGCTATCCTGCGCTTAGCATAATATTTCCTGGCAAAACGAGCCCCGGCCTTAAAACAAGACTGCACAGCAGCTTGCGACTTTCAGCGGTGGGTGTGGGAGCTCCAAGCTGTGCAAAGGTCATACAGCTGTGCAGACTAAAGCAAAGGTATGTCCAAGGTCCCTGCTTGGAGGAGAGGTGGGTTTTGCATGAGTGCAATGACAGGCCTCCGTTATTTACTCTGCACCTTTGGCATTGTGCATCTTTCAGATGCAGTAGAAAATGACCACCTAAACATGGCGTATTGGCAGCAGGACCAACTGGACCAGTTGGGATGTGCATCAGCTGTAGTTTGGTTGGTTGTTTTTTTCTGGGTGGGGATGGGGAGAAGCTGCCTCTGCAGAGCTTTGCCAAAATGTGCTACGTTTTTATTTAAAAGGCAAAATCCTAATGTTACAGAGGTTGGCAAAAGTTCAGCAGTTTGTCGGCCTTTTCTAAAAGTTTACAAGTATTGTCAGCCTGGCCAAGGAAAGGTGTTTTCTGCACCTTCACAGTGACATATTTTGGAGATGGAGTGCAGCATGCTGAAACGCATCATTCTTTCTTCCCCGCGCCCCCCTCTCAATCAATCGGTGTCATTTGCTGGGAATCAAATTGGATTGAAAGTTTCTGGGTGCCCGACGGCTTAACCAAGCGCATGGAGTCTGTCTGTCTACAACAATATGTTTGGAATCTCTGTAAGCTTTCACTCCAATGATAAAACCGTGCTGCAGGTGATTTGAAATCCTGGGAGGAATGAGTGCTGCCAAGTTGTTTCATATCGATCGAACTCCAATAACCTGGGCCTGAGCAGACACGTTGGCCAATATGAAATGCATATCTTCCGTTACGAATGAAACTTGGCAAACACAATGACTTTTAGATAGACACAACAGACCGCTACTAGACTATACTATAAGATTGGCATTTTAAATGAAGTAAATAGCTTTGCATGCTGTCTCCTGAAATTGTGCAGCGTTTGCACAAGATCCCAAGTGAAGGAGACACTCAGATTTCGGTCCATGAAAATGGGAAATGAAGTAAAAGGATCAAAAAATGTGACTCATAGAAATGAGCACTATCCTTGAGCAACCAGAATCTTTAAACAAATTTTGCTTCCAATGTGGTAGCTTTTCAACTTGGTATTTCTGCTCCTGTTACCTTGGCAGCCAATTTGTGCACAGCCACATCTTACGAAGAGCCATAAAGCAAATGCCAATTTGTAGGATTGTTGGCCACTCTTCTCTTTTCCACTAGTTTCTTTCACAGGATGTTTAACATGCACTTGAACAGGCATTTGACCTTGGTCAATGCAGCTTTTCCCAGCAAGTGTGTACCGGAAAAAAAATATTATTCTGGGATAGTAATGGAGACTGTGTAACAAAGACATTACCCGGGGTTAACATCCATCTGAATAAGAAGTTAATGTCTCCGTTTGATGTCTCATCTGAAGAATGGCACCTCTGACATTACAGAGCTTCCCCAGTACTGCACTGGAGTGTCAACCTTGACTTACATCGTCATTTGCAAAGATTACCAACCAACAGGATTTTGGACCAGAGAGGGTGGGGTGAAATGACCTGCTCACCAGTCATGTCTCCCACTGTAGATGAAAGAAAGCAAGTATCTGCACATCTCTAGAAACATCTGGGACGTCCATATTAGTCATTTCTGATATTTACATAAAATGATCATCGCTGAACAACTGAGATGATTCAGTGAGGCAACCAGACTACACCAACCTAAGAGTACAAGTGCACCAAAGTTTAAGGTATTGGCTTAGCTCAGTTGGTAGTAATTGATAAGCATCTGCCTATATATCAGTCTCTACAACTACACAATCTACATTTGACAGCAATTCACCGTGAAGCACTTTGAGACGTGTTGAAATTGGAAGCGCCATGCGTTCAGTAGACAGTTTCTGTTTTGTTTTGGGTTCAACAACCTTTTTGGTGCTTGTTTTGTGAAGGCCAATTTAGCAGTAATGGTTGGTTTGAATTCTGCTCTGTTCATGCCAACAGGTCAAGCCGTTAATCACATTGTCTCTGACACATTCCATTCGCTAGAAGTTAACGTGGGGGGTTTGCCAGCCATACAAGGCTGTTTTGCAAATATTTAGTTTTGGAAATATTGAGTTTGGGAATAAAACTGAGACCCTCCAGCTATTGTACATGACTGCCAAAAACAAATCCTTTTTGCAGTTGGCTTATGAAAATGTCACAGGATGCAGGATGTGCCGTTTGAAGATCAAACAGCCCAGTAAAAGGGAGGGGCTGCAACAACAATGAGGCCTGGGACTATCCCTATGTTAAGTGAAAGTTTTTTTTGGTAAAATATATATTCAACTTTTTACACAAAGCAATGAGCCAGCTGGTGCCCTTGATTTCTGTGGTGTTCATCTTGCCTATTTCTGTACTGTGCTTTTGCAACCCAGGCTTCAGTATCTAGGTTGTGAAAGCATGCCATTCCATTTTCCTTTGCATAATCCATTTGAATTGACCTGGTTGAGTTTGAGAGTTTGCCATGTGGGAGGGGGGGGGGGGGAAACCTGTGTCGCACTGCTGTGTTGTGCAGTGCTACGCGTTAGTTCACCACGCGTATTGTGCTTGTTACCGCCCACCTTGTGTTTGCAGTTGACAAAATAGCTGGTCCAGGCTTCCCATCGAAGCCGCAGCACAAACGTTTGCTGACCCTCTGTCGTCGAGGTTTATTGTGTGAAGAATTTCCCCCGACTTAGTTCGGAAACAGGATAAATAGGTATGAGCCTAGTTCTGTTTGTAGCACTCTCATCTCTGTCAGAAGGTCATGGGTTTAAGTTGGGAGTTGAGCTCATACTCTAAAGGCTGGCATTACTGGGAAGAACTCTGCATTGTTAGAAGTGCTGTCATTTCAATAGAACATTAAATAAGGCCCCATTGATTGCCAAATCAATGTTTAACATCCCACTGCACAATTCGAGCAGAGAAGGAAGTCTCTCCCAGTGCCCTGAATAGCAATCCCCAAGATAAATTCATTGTTCTTTGTGGGATTTTTCTGCATGCAAAATAACTGTGTTTGCCTACAGAAATCAGTCACTAGACTTGACTATTAATGTGCAGCACTTTGAGATGTCTTCTTGTAAAGTACAAATTCTGACCTCAACTCGGTGCAGTCCAAAATATATTTAGCCTCTACGCACCAATATTTCTGTCCTAACTTAGATTCTGAACGCTACGATCAAATTCTCCAAAAGCTTTGAGATAGCTATAAATACCATATGAAATTAGAGTGGACTGGGAGCATGAAAGACACTGAGCAAAACCAAAACGCTAGCTTGCATGTTGCAAGGGATAGAGAAATGGCATTTGTAATTCTGAAGGTTGAAAACGCGGGCACACCAATCCACTGCTGCATTCTTTTGATGTAGCACCGAAGCCGTAATGCAGTGGGTTGTGTCCATGGTATTGGATTGTCGTAAAGCATTCTGCCATGATGTATAATGCAGTCGGGATGCGCTGGAAGTCATCGCATAACCGAGCGGGATATCTGCTAGGCTTGCAAGCCTTAGAATTATTGGATTGCCATAAAGCATGCCGTCGGGCTGGTGCTATTCCAGCAAATTCTAATTTGAGATTTGCTAATTGTTGGGGGGTGGGGGAACGGAAAGATTTCAATAATATTGACTGAAACCGGGTACCTAAGATAATAAAGAGAGAGACCGAGCCATTAGCATTTGCTGATGCAAATGGCAGATAATTTACTGGAACAGTGATCTTTTTGTTGGAGCTGCCGCTTGACTGATGAAAGCTACCCCCTGGAATGATCGAGACTGTCCCAGCGCCCGTTTTTTTGACTGACCAGGGCAGTCGTGGACTCGATCAGAGAGAGAGAACAGGATCCCCTTTCCTAATGATTTGAGAGTTTGTCAAGTGGTTTGGCCCATTCTCCATTGCTACATGGTGGCCCATAAATCTAGACATCTCGCCAAGGACTTAAAATTGTAGGCCTTGGGGTTAAACATTGTAGACTTTGAGTATGAGGGTAGCAGTTCATATGTAGTTAAACCTGGACTCATACTAACTTGCATCCATAAGATTTGAAAACGCTTTTCTTTCAACCCGTCAAGTTGGAATATTGATGATCGAGTCACCTTGGGTCACTCCTGTGCATCTAAGTGGCTGGTTGGGTAAAAGGGGCGTGAAAACTAGAGTGTGTGTGTATATATGCACGCACGCATGCTCACACATGCCTCAGCTAGAAAAAGATACATGAGGTCTTGTGTAATGAGGGAAGTATATCCCATGTGTAATCAGAAAGATTATGGATAAAAATGTGGGTAAAAATCAAACCAACACAAATCATTTTGTTGCAATGAGTATAAATGATGTTCTTCAAAATCGCTTTTTTAAAATTTTCTTGGCTGTTTTCATCCTGTCAAATTTAGAGGGAGCTAGATTTATACTGTATGTAGAGAATTCACAAATACCACGGACTTCATAGCATGCCCATCTGCTGCGACTTTATGAATTGGCGGATACGTAGCTAAGAAAGTATTTAAATTAATTATGTTCTTGCACTTTCTCTCAACCCAAGGATAGGAAAAGATTGGTCCAGTGCACAATAAAATTCTAATCAAACAATTCTAACCTAACCTAAAATTCAAAAAATAAATAATAATAATCCTTGTATTTTGTTAAAGTGCCTTATCACGTCTTTGAGACGTCTCAAATCGCTTCACAGAATATACTGTAAAATGAATTGGCTATATTTTGTGCGTGAAACACAGCAACTAATCACACAAGGCAGTGTCCCACAAACAGTCATGGATAGTGACTAATTTATTATTATTTTTTTTGAAGGAATTATTACCCCCGGAAACGAGATCCACCAATCGACTGACAACCAGGTTCCTACTTAACTGCTAGGTAAACAGGCGTGTGGAGTTAGGAAACTTGCCCAACATCTCTCCCTGCCGGGAATCGAACCCAGGTCTCTCGCTTGCTCGGGATTGCTCTAACCACTGAGCTACAGGAATCAATAATGAATTAATCATTCAATCCATGACTTTTTTTGTTGGACCTGCTGTACGCAATTGCCGCGTTTCGCCAACAACAACAAAATTATATTTATAGAGCGCCTTTCGCGTCAGGAGGACGTCCCAAAGCGCTGAACAGTCAGGGGTCGGTGCCCGAGTGTGGGGGAGGGGGGCTTTTATGGATGAGGGAAGGCGGAGAGGTGGGAGGAAGACCAAAGGCATGGTTGAAGAGAAGAGACTGGCCTTGAAGGATGCGAGGGAGGAAGCGAGGCAAAGGGACCGTGGGATGGAGTTCCAGAGTGTGGGGGCAAAGAGGCTGAAAACCCGGCCACCGATGGTAGAGCAGGTCGGGTGGGAGACATGGAGCCCGCTGAACGGAGGGGGCGGGCAGGTTGGTAGGGAGTCCGCAGGTCAGAGAGTTAGGAGGGGGCAAGGCCATGAATGGCCTTAAAGGTGAGGACAAGGATCTTAAACTCGTTCCTCTGGGGGATGGGGAGCCAGTGGAGTCGGGCGAGGGTGGGATTAATGGAGTCACGGAGCCTGGTGCGTGTGAGTACATGAGCTGCAAAGTTTTGGATGATCTGCAGCTTGTGAAGGGAAGAGTTGGGAAGGCCGATGAGGAGAGAGTTTTCGTAATCAAGCCTTGAGGTGACGAATGCGTGGGTGAAGGTTTCGGCAGCCTGAGAGGTGAGGAAGTGGTGGAGTCTGGCAATGTTGCAGAGATGGTGGTAGGCAGTGCCAGTCATGGGGCGGATGTGGGGGAAAAAAGGATATTTCAGGGTCAAACAAGATACCCAGGTTCCTGACTGGCTTAGTGAGGTTGAGAGTGCAGCCGTGGAGGCTGATACTGCCAGCACCTGAGATGCGGAGGCGCTGGCGCGAGACAATCAGGAAGGCCTCAGTCTTGCTGACGTTGAGTTGGAGAAAGTTGGCCCTCGTCCAGGAGTTGATGTCGGACAGGCAGTCAGTCGGGACGCCAGTAGTCCTGGAGTACAGGGTGGAGGCAGAGAGGTAGAGTTGGGTGTCATCCGCATACATGTGGAAATTTACCCCATGTCTGCGGCTGACATCACCAAGAGGGAGCATTTAGAAAATAAACAGGCAATTAATTCACCCACAAAATATCAGGCAATTCATTCACTTTACAGTATGTTCTGTAAAGCGCTTTGAGACGTCTCAACGATGTGATAAAGTGCTATATCAAAGGCATGGGATATTAATATTAACCTGCATTTAAAATATTTCAGGCTGCTAAAGGGAATGTGCCTCAGGTTGGTATTCTCATTTGGAGGTAACCAACCCGTATTTGTGTGTCTAAATGGGAGCTTCTCGCTTGGCTCATTCTGGGAACTAAAATGCAACCTGTCATTTCCTTTCATCAGTGCTGTTTGCACATGTGTGCAGGATGTCTATGATTCCCTTTACCCGCGAGCCTTGGAACACCTGGTCTATTTGCCTCTAGCTTCCATTCACACCCTATCTAGATGCTGAACATACTAGGAGTCCACATCATTTATTCCCTTTTCGTTTGGTTTTCCACCAAAAGATTAAGGAATTCCATTTCAAGCCGGGGCTTTCATGGTTCTCGTAAAACATGTGAAAAGTCCCAGTTACTAGAAAGGTCAGACCTACAGATTTTTCCATTTCCTGTGTGGAAGTGCCTGACTTCCTTTGGTTGCTGCTCACTGTGTGCAAATATCTTCAGTACAGATCACATCCCACAGCTGCATAATCGATGGTGCTCTAGGTCTTGATCGTGATTCTTGACCATACTTTCTCCCTTCCTCTATTGTTTCCCCATTTGTGGGACTTTGCCAAAATGGCAAAGCACTTTGAGATATTTTGATGTGATGAGCCACTATAGTAGGTAGGGCTGCCCTCTTCACAGTAAACATTTGTTATAACCCACATAACAAAAAGGCTTTGCATTGATTGTCTATGAAAGCAATATAAGTTAAATTGTGCCTGCTTTAAAACTGAGCTGCAATTTTTTTTAAGTAGCTATTATTGATCTAAAGGCGAAGAGTTGAGACAGCTTAGTCTGCAGACAATTTTTCAATTATGCTTTGTATATGAAATATAATCCCAAAGGTTTCAATGACAGATTTTATACCACAGTATGGCATTAACACTAGGACATTGGTCCTTGCCATTTATGGGAGACCGGAGCAATTGAGGGGTTTATTGGTTTCAAAACTGCCAATATTTACAATGAGGGCATCATTTACTGAACCTGGGCAGGTAAACAATCCTGCTTGGTGTAGAGCATTACTTCAGTAAAGAAACATAAAAGTTAATAAATAGCTATCCCAATCTTGCATTAAAATATAATTATGCACAGAGCTCTCTTTGAGATGCACACATTTCAAATAACTGAGATCCCATTGACTTAACATAGACCTCTTTGATCCAGTAGTAAAGTGCTTAATACAAGAAGCTGATTTGGACTGGTGTGCGTGCATGTTTTACATGAGTGTGAGGATAGTACTGCTTTCTTTCATTATCCTGAGGGGATGTAAGGCAAGGTGTTGGATTCAATATTTGGGCACCATCTTGCATTTACAGTAAACTCCTGATAACTTGACTCTGACTTAACTTGTCACTACTATTTCAGTCATCATGCTGTCAATATCCTGGACGCACTTATTTATATATTTATACACATGCCTAACTTGCCATTGCGGAAAATTCGTCACTGAGCCCTTTGCCCTTGGGGTGATGAATTATTAGGAGTTTACTATATAGTGCTTTTTATGTAGGATGTACGTCTTGAAGACCTTCACAAAAGGGGTTGTTAGCGGAAAGGAGAGAGCAATTAAAGGTGTTGATCAAACCCACAATCAAAAAGGTAATTCTTTAACAGGGTTTTGAAGGTGGAGAGAGAAGGCTTCGGGCAAAGGGATTTTGGAAGAGGGTGCCAGAGAGGAGGGATTGAGAAACGAGCAGCAGACAGCTATCATAAATAAGAGCATTCATATATCTGTGTGTCTGCTCCTGAAGATTCTGTGGAGCAAAAATAAATAGTGTAAAATGACCTCTGCATTACCAAAGAAGATCTCTTGGCAGTTCAAGATTACTAAATTTAGGGCCGTGAGTTTTCCATAAGATGAATGGATCTATGGTTCTGAAATTACGTATCACATACACCAGAAATAATAGCAAAACGAAAGCTGCTTATATATTTTATATAAGCACCTGTGTATGTGTGTGTGTATATATATATGCATATGTATATACACACACACATACAGAGTGGTGAGAATTATGCCTAAGAACTTAATTGCATAAATTCAATTTTTGTGATTTTGTTATGCTTCAGGAAGCTACATTGACCCACTTACTACATTAGAGAAAATTAGAATTTGCGATTGAGCAGCCCAGTGCATGGAGAAAGTAATTCTTAAGGAATTTTCTTCAGGTGCATGTATTGAAACAGTCCGAACGAGGGAAAACTGACATTCGACGCTCGTCTCCACATGTGAGGGGGCAAAATGAACAATCTTGTTGGCTTAACGTCAGGACCCTGGCTCGAAGTCTAAGCCGACACACTAGTGCACTCCACTGCGTCATTCTTCGAAAGAGAGATGTTCTACCGAGGTCCTTTCTTGCTGTTCTTTAGCTGGGTGTTAAAGATCCAATGGACAGTATTCTAAGGAGAAGGGGAATCTTCTCAGTGTCCTGGCTAACAATCCTCTAGATACATTGGTCACTCACCACGTGGTTGTTTGTGAGATCTTGGTGAACCCAAAATGGCTGCTACCTTTGCAATAATTACAGTCAAGTGTTTCTGTTGACTGTTTCTGTAAGCAAAGGGCTTATATATTTTGAAATCATCAAGCACTACAAAGAGTTACAAGTTATTTCTCAATGTAATGAATGATTACTCTTTAGTAAGTTGATACCACCTCCTGTGACTGGGCAACACTGGTGCAGGCTTGCTACTCTTTTGTCTATTATGATTCCTAATACAATTGAACTGAAACCATTTCTGTTACCTGGGAGGAGGAAATGATCGAACAGAGCTGCATGCACATCTAAATTGCCCATTCAAGTGGAGAAAGTGTTCTTTTAATCTAGCGATGTATAAAATGGTGTAGAAGGAGACCTCGGGAGGATCATGAGGGGGTTGGTGAGGAAGGAATGTGGTGAATCAGTTTAAGTAGATGTGAAAAGGAGTCAAACGTAGAGCTCTTGATCTGTTACAATGCTTCATACTTGTTGAACTTTAAAATCAATTCTTTCGAAGGAAAGTAGTCAATGTGTCAAGGTGAGAATTGCCTGAAATTAATATCTTACTGGTCTGCAAAGCATATTCAACATCCGAGAATCTTTTTCTGCCACTGTTATCTAAGTGCTATAAGGAAGAATAATTTTTTGATCTGTTTTGTCTGGTCCACATCCTGTTATTACTTTGAGATAGTCGCGCTATAATGAGTCTAGCAAGACCTTAGAAGAGTAAAGCTTGCTTAATAATAATAATGCTTGCATTTGATATACTGCCTTATCAAGTCATTGAAATGTCTTAAAGCACTTTGTAGAATATACTGTAAAGTGTACATGTTGTGGGCGAAACTCGGCAGCCAATTGGGCAAAGCAGTGTCCCACAAACAGTTGTGGATTGAGTGACCACATGTTTTTTTTAAGGGATTATTATCCTCGGAAACTGTTCTGCCTATTGTCTAACAACTGGGTCCTACTTACTGCTAGGTAAAGAGAGGCATGTGGAGTAAGGAAACTTGCCTAAGGTTTCGCCCTGCCTGGAAATCAAACTCATGCTTGGCGGATTTACCACATTGTTACCCCAAGTTCTACTCATTAAATCTTAAGTATCCAATTTAAAGATTAATGCTAATGGCATAATTTAATTACTGGTGAGAGTTGTTTTTAGACCTGTTTGATTGATCAGTTAGACCTTTTGGATTGCTCTGGTTAATTTTAAAACAAAGGGTGTACGGAGAATTGTCAGAACATGGAATACCCCACCAAAAACGCTGCATCAGTCTTTTTCAAAAAGTGAACCATGGAAATTTACATTACAGAAGAAGGACATTCGACCCATTGTACCTGTGCTGGCTCTTTTAAAAAGCAATTCATTCAGTGTCATTTACCTGCCACTGACCTCTGCAAATTACTATTCAGATATCTATTTGATTTTCTCATGAAAGCTAAAATGTGCCTTGACCACATTCTGCTTGCCAACAAGTCTGTATATTTAAGAAAAATCCTCCTTGTCCCTTTGCATCTTTGCTAACTATCTTAAATTGTGTCCTCTAGTCACTGACTTACCGACTAGTAAAAAATAATTTCTCCCGATCAACTCTGCTCAAATTCCCTTAGCCTTTTGAAGACCTCAATCAGGTCTCCCCTCAGTCTTCCCTGTTGCAATGAAAATAGGCCAATTTTGTATCTGCTCAGAGGTCCAATCACTTATCCTTGGTATTATCCTAGAAAAAAAGATATATTTGAAGAAGAAAAATACAGAAGTGCGTGAGGAAAGAGTGAGGACTTGGAACTAAAAGGATAGCATTTTCAGAGACAGAATGGGTATGATGGACTGAAAGGCATCCTGTAAAATTCTGTGGTTCTACCTTTCTCGTCTACCTCCACAGTAGGTAGCCCCTGACAAAGAAAGTGCTGCGTTAGCTGAGCTTATGTCTCACTGCCCTTGAACCCTCAAATGAGATTCTTCCCTTGATTCAAATTGCCAAGGCTTTGTGTTTGATTTCAGATTGGGTCTCAAGCTTAGTCTAAAGACACTGGAACATTTTTTAAATTGTGTACAGTTCTTTAACAAACCTATCGATTTGCTATCTCCAAAACATAACCAGATTTTCTGGACTGCAGTGACCTACATTTTAATATTTTAAAGTGGTTGAATAGATTTTCCTGCTGAAAATGACAGAGTCGTCATTGGATGTACTCTATCTGCTCTCCCATGCCTTTCAGTTAAATCACTTGGTATCTCCCTCGGCTCCGAGTCAGAAAGTTTATACGTTCAAGCCCCGCGCTGGGACGTTAGCCCACAGCCCAGACTGGTTCTTTAATACAGTACTGTGGGAGCACTGCATTGTTGGAGGTGCTGTCTTTGGAAAGAGATGTGAATTCTGAGGTACAATCTACCTGTTTGGGTGATCGTTAAAAGAGATATGAGTTTCTCCTGGTGTCAAGATAAACTGGTCATTCGCCTTATGCTATAGAAATGAAAGTTCTTCCTGCAATGGGTAACCATTGTCCATCTTGATCTAAAATGAAACCTAGAAAAACTTGGTACCGCGGTCATTAACTAGGCATGTGTGACCCCTCTGTGGCTTTGGCCCTATATGGTGCTTAATCGAGTGGTAGTGACGTTTTAGCCACGTGAACAACAGTAGAGTGTCGGCCCCTTCATCCGCAATGTGATCACGGCACTTGCCAGTGAGAGCGGTTTCTCCCATTCTAAACTTTCTGCAAAACCAAGCAATATTTTAAGCTTTCCAAAAAACCTGTCTGATTCTTCTGCATTAACTCCAAAAGTATTGTGTTTGCCAAGTCTATGTAGTTGGATGTGTGACTGTGCATAAGGTATTCACTGAAGCATTTCCTGAAAACTATCATCCAAGCACATGATTTGCTCCTTTCCTGATTCCCTATGCCCTCTCTGCTTTTTGGTTTTTCCTGGATCATTGCATTCTCAAGCTGCTTCGTGTGAGTGAGACGTTCTGACGTTATTGATACTATTGCTGGTAATGCCTATATCTGCCATGCACTGTCACTGTCGGAACATCTTTGGTTCCTCTCTCCATCGATAACCTCTGCCACACAGTGGCGTCTATGGCCCTGAGTCTGACTCAGGGCCGTAGATGTTTCTTATGTTAATATCACCTGTTGTGCATGGTCTGTCTCAGGGTATCTAATATTGTTATTCTCTGTGTTTATCCTTTGTTGTGCATTGGCTATTTCAGGGCATCTATAGATGTTCCCTTTGTTGATATCCTCTGCTGTAGATAGTCTGTCTCCGAGTATCTCCCGATATTTGCTACATTCATAACCTCTGCTGCACACTGTCTCATGAATCTCTGGGAGATCTCTGTGTGGTTACCTCTGCCATTCACAACATCTCTGGGTGTTTCCCTGAGGCATATAAGATGTTTTTCAAATGTGATAGGAGGTACATAAATATAAATTATTTTTGCTTCTGCCTGGTATGTGTAGAGGTGAAACCACCAATACAGTAGAACAAGAGGACACAGGTTTACAGTTGTAAAGGGCAATTTCAGGACAGACATCAGGAAGGTTGTCTTTACTCGGGGTAATTAACGACTGGTACAAGTTGCTAGGAAGGATGGTTGAGGCTAGGACGCTGGACTCTCTTCAAAAGCAGCTTGCTGCTGAGACAAGAAGACAACGGTGCATATTTCTGGAAGGGTGAGATAAAATGGCCCAAAGTACCTTCATCCAACCCAGTCATGATTTTTTGAGGAAAGGTCGTGGAAATTTGTTGTATTTAAAAAATATATATATTTTCAGCACTGAAGATTGGCAGTGGTATATAATTCTACCTGCTATGCTCTTCCGATAGAGCAGCTTCAGCATCCATCTGGCAGTGATCAATTGATGTCTGCGCAAGCACCCTGAGATGTACTTATACCCAAGAAGCTGGTCTTTCAAGTTATTCTCTAGCTCTTGTTAGCAGCTCTTTTCTTCATCGCCCATGTTTACTCCTTGGGTTGGCAGGCTGCTTGCCTACTGGAGACGTTTGCAGTCGAGCCCAGTCTTGTTTTTGTCCCACTTCAACAAATACATTCTTTCAAATAGGGGAAAAAAGCGTTGGCGAAAAAGAATAACAATCTTGTTTTTGCCTGATTTGCGCACATGCACATTTAATAATGCACTTGATATTGTGCCTAAAATGTCAGAGCTATAAAACCATAGAAATTCACAGTACAGAAGGCCATCTGTCGTATCGCATTTGTGCTATACTCTTTGAAAGAGGAATACATTCAATCCCATTTACCTGCCCTTTGTCCACAGCCCTACAAAGTACCCTTTTATAGATATCTATCTAGTTTCCTCTTTATGTGGATCCTGCCTCAAGGATTACACCCAGAGGGGCATTAACAACTCTGTAAAAAAAATCCTCTTTATCTCCTCCTTTGCTCCCTAATGACTCTTTCAAAACCCCTCTTAATTTTAAAGACTTCTATCAGATCTTCCCTCAGCTTTCTTTGTTCCAGTGAAAATAGATCCAGTTCTTTCAAACTCTGCTTGTAGGTAAGTCAAAAGCATTCATCTCCAGTATCATTCTAGTAAATCTCCTCTGAATCTTCATCATGAAAACACTTCAAAACCATTCCATGTAATTGCTGCCAAGTGTAGTGACTTAAATTAGACATGCAGCGTTCCCCAGCGCTCCATCCTTGGTCCTCTCTTTAATATTTACATGCTCAGGCTTAGTGATATCATCCACGAGTATGGGGTTAACTTTCACATGTTTACAGGATGACACCAAACTCCTATCTCTTCCCTCCACCCTTGACTCGAGGGCCACTGCTATCCTGACAGAGTGTCTGTCAGACATCAAGGCTTGGATGAAAGCCAATTTTCTTCAGTTGAATGTCAACAAGACCACGGGCCTCTGGTGGTCCCGTCAGCACTCCTCATCTCAGGCGCTGAAAGCATCACTATTCATGGACTCGCTCTCCATTTCACTGAGACAGTATGGACCTTGGTGTCCTGTTCAACCCCCAACTGTCTTTTAAGCCCCACACCATTACCCCTTCTGCCTTTCCCCACTGCTGCAACTTTTCCCTCATCTATCTCTCCTTCATCCACGATTTCATTACGTCCAGCCTTGGCTCTGCTAACTCCCTGCTTGCCGGACTTCCCAACTCTTTTGACCACAAGTTGTGAGATATTCAGAACTCTGCAGCTCATGTCCTCTCCCGCACCAAATTCCGTGAGCCGATTACCCTCATCCTCACCCAGTTTGTTATGATTCTGGTCAAATGTGGCAGCCAATTTGCACCCAGTAGGTCCCACAACTGGCCATGAAATGAAAAAATGTTTTTACTTATCTGGAGTGTTGAGGAATTCCCCAGTATTAACCAACAGTATTGAAAAATCTTTAATCTTCACCGAATAACAGGCATATGGGACCTCCGTTCAATGTCTAATCAAAGCTTTGCCAATAATGCAGTGCTCCCTCATGAGAAATCATCAGTTGAATTGCTGAAACACTTGTTATCGTGGTCCTCGGAGGGAAGAATCTCCTCCTCCACATTGCATTGTGTGTGCAACCTTTTGTCGGTGAAGGAGTTAATTAAAGCCATTTGAATATAATTTTCTTGACTCTGGTTAGCCTTGTGTGCTCAGCTGAGTATCTCATTGTCTCTCCATTTCATTAGGATGCTCCCTGTCAGCCATTTTAATGTCGAGGAGTATGTTATATTTTAAACATTGAGCTATTTTGCAGCAGCTTTAGCTTGATAAATCTATAAAGTGTGTAAAGTGCGTCTTTATTCCATTTCCAAAAGTTTGGGGGCAGGTTAAAGAGAGCAGCGGGTGATTGTATAAGCACTTTGAGAGCTACTGATGTGAAAGGCATTATACTGTACATATAAGTTTGTATGATATTGATAAAATATATGTAGTGGTTTCAGGCCTGATTAACCCTGTTTCCGGAGAAATGGGCATACTTATCTACAATAATCCCAATTATTTTAAACATAAAAGATTGTAAATTAATTGTTCTTGATAGGCGAGTGTTTATTTTTTTGTGAGCCGGTTTTGGACTACAGCAGTGAATAGATAGGAGTTCTGTCTCTTTGAAGACAAAGGCGGAATCGGAGTCGTCTGGGATACGTGAGATGGAATTACACTTTCAACTGTGCTTTCGCAACGTCACATGATGCTTCAAAATCAATTACTTTAAACCTCCGAGACCCGTGAATCCACTTTGTCGCGCCACTGAGCACAACATGGTTGGCAGGATGAGAACATTCCAAGGATTACTAGCAATACTTGGTCAGGCTTGTTGCAAAACGAAACCTTTTATCATTCGTTTGAATTTTTGTTCAGGCAGGAAGAAATAAATTACACCCGCCCTCAAATGATTGTTTAAGACCTCAAAGAATCTCAATGAATTTTGCTATTTAGCATCTTTCAGAGTTAACTTGGTTTTGAATTGCTCCAGTTTCATGTTCATTTTCGTTTCCTTTTTAGATAGAAAAAACAATCGCAGTGAATTTCCATCGTGTGTTTCAGTAGGAAAGCTGAATTTGTAATGGCCATCAAAATCAACACCTTGTATTTGTATCGTTCGTGCCTTTTAAGGAGAGAACCATCCCAAAGCGCTTTAAGGGGACAGTGTGGATCACCGAACAGAGTGGGAAGAGGTGGGTTTTTCAAAAAGTTTTGAAAGCGGGTGAACAGGATACAAGCGGAAGGATTTGGGGAGGGAGTTCCAGGTCGATCCTTGGACACTATTTGAAAAGGGAAAGGAGTTTCTCCCATCGTCCTGCCTAGCAATCCTCCAGATGAATTGGACTTTCATTTCATGGCTGTTTGTGGGGCATTAGCTGGCTCGTTTGTCAAGAAATACGTAGTTGCTACACTTGGGGATAGTTCCCCATAAAGCTCCCTGAGATGTTACTCTGGAACTCTGCTCAATCCCTCCTCTTTTTCCCTCCCTGTCCATCTTCAGATCACACCTTGGGATGTCCACCCGACGTGAAACGCGCTTTACAAATGTAATTTTTTATTGTTGCTGAAGACTTTCCTCTTTGACCGTGCCTACGGTCACCTTCCCCCCTCTCCCTGGCTCGGCGTCAAACTCCACCACTGCTCCCAAGATGTTACCCCGCATGAAAGGCACCACATGAATTCACGTTGTTGTTACAAGCACTTAATGCAAGAATTAGTTATTGTATCTGAGTAGTTATTGTGTGTGATAGTTACTGTCTGATTCTACAATTGTTTAAAAATATACAAACCAAAAGCAATCATAAGGGTGTGTTTTGGGGAGGGAGGTGGGGGTAAAATAAAATGTTTCCGGCACCTTTGTGTATGTCTGTTACCTGTTTTGATAATGTGCTTGTGCACTGGATGCACTTTCTGAACTTATCAAGTGCTTCATAAAGCACTTGATAAGCTTCCTCGCTTGTGACTTGAGTAAAAATTCTTGGGATAAAGGGTGAAGTCCTTCTGCTTATCAGACTGAGAGAAATAGCCCTAAGTAGGAGTGTCGCATTGCGTACAGTATTCAGAGAACTTTTGCTCTGCTCTGTCAATATTCTTTTTAATGGGAAAACAAGAGTCCGGTGATTGACAAGTTCTACATTGTATTCCCTCACAGACTTTACAGACCTGTAGTTACTTGTTAGTAGTGCTGGCAATGGTGGTGGTTTTGGAGGATACATTGTGCTGTACATAAGAAGAATCTTGCGGCATTTGACACCCCCGCTCCCCCATGAAAAATTTGCTCACCCCACCCCCCTCCATATATCTTGCTGTAGGAACAAACATCGCATGAACTTCCTTTACAGGGCTGATAAAGTAAGAAGTTGACATTTGCCCAGTATCAAGTGACGGACATTGTTGTTGATTGTAAATTCTTAGGGTTTGACAGCCATCATTCAGTATTAACAAATGTTCACTTAAATCTTACCTGCACTGCATCTGATTCTACACTTCTTTAGTTAATCCAATTCATTGCATTCCCCCACTCCATTCTCGTTTCTCTTTTTATCTGCCCTATCTTGAAGATAGCTCGTCCAATTGGATACCGGTCTGAAGTTGCCAGATTTCTGGTATTTCGATAATATGGCCATTGTTTATATATGGCCACTCAATCCTATCCTAGCCTGACGTTAATGCACACCCACTTCTAGCAAGGATAGCCGGATATTTACATTGGCTTGGTTTGAATTATTTTCCTTAGAACTGTGGCGGTTTAGGCAGTGATCTGATTGAAGTGTTCGCAATAATGAAGGAAAATTACAAGCTGTAGATTATTATAACAAGATGGCTCTGCACTCTGGTAAGAAAACAGTTGGTCACACAGAGGGTGAGAATGTGAAAGTCACAGCTCCAGACGACTTCACAGTGGATTCAGTGGAATGTTTAAAAAGGGAGGTGATAAATTCTTGGGAAGTAAGAAATTATGGCGAAAATGCAGGAAAATAGAATTAAAGGATCTGACATGATCAAAGAGTGGTGGGACGGGCTGATGGTCTGAAAGGCAACTTCCTGTCTCCATGTTCCGAGGGGATGTGGATACTGGAAAGCTAAGGCAAACATTTTTTCCTTTGGTGTCCTTGGCGGGCACAGATCAGGAAGTGAAGCTGTGGCTTTCCTGGTCTTGTACGTCAGTGCCATCTTGTTGTAAGCACAAATAATAGAGGCACAGTATTGCATTGATTTTCCTTTCTGGCTGACCTTTAGCATATCATTGGATTACACTGCGTTCAAATTATGTGGGTTTTTTTTGCTCTGCAAAGTAATTCTGGAGTGCACCACACAATATTAGACAGTGTTCAAGAGGAATGCATTAAACAGTGAAGTGATGACTTGAGCGTTGGTCTGTTGAAATCTGGAGGTGACTGAAAAAATGAAAATCCTTAAAAATGTTGATCCATATATATATATATGTGATCATCTCAGTCATTACATGAACAATTGTAAAACTTGCCATGGGAAACAAATAGGCTTTCTCCAATATCCTACATTGCCAACTGATATTACATGCCTCAATCCCTCCACCTTGCCCCCTCTATCTTTAAATCCCACTTTAAGATTTACCTCTTCAACCACGCCTTTAGTGACCTCCCTTCCCCTTCTCCCTTGATCGACATCCAATCTCAACACTGTTCAGAGCTTCAAGACACTATCCTGTGTGAAGGGTGCTCTATAAATAAATGCAAATTTTTGTTGAAAGTGCCATCCTTTAGATGAGGGGTTAAAACTGAGGCGCCAACTTTCTGATAATTCAGGTGAACATTAAAGATCTCATGATATTTCAAAGAGCGTTTTTTTTCCTGCTTCCTGGCAATATTCCTCCTACCAAATCATCCAGAAAAGGATTAAATGGTTAATGATCACATTGTAGTTCTTAGAGCATTGCTGGTCCAGATTAGCTGTTGCATTTGCAATAATCCCCAGAAAATATTGGTCATTCACTTCACGGCTGTTTGTGGGACATTGCTGTGCTGCATTCGCCTACGAATCCACAGTGAATACACGTTATGGTAAATCCTGTGAAGTGCTTTCACATGTTTTGATGATGTGATAAGGTGCTGTATCAAATGCAAGGATTATTGTAATTATCTATGCATTGATGCAGCACAAAAATGTCAATACCTCAAAGTGCTTCAAAGGTAATTAATTTGGAGGATTATTGGCCAGGATTCTGGGAAAAACTGCCTTCTCTTTTCCAAAAGTGTCACAGGGTATTTTAACGCTTACTTGTACGGGTAAAGACAGGACTTTGGTTCAGTGTCTCATCTGAAGGATGATGCAGCGCTCCCTCCCAACTATGGCATGGATGGCATGTATTCCTGGACTATGAGCACA
Source organism: Callorhinchus milii (assembly GCF_018977255.1). Lineage (NCBI taxonomy): Eukaryota > Metazoa > Chordata > Chondrichthyes > Chimaeriformes > Callorhinchidae > Callorhinchus > Callorhinchus milii. The sequence goes on along the minus strand of NW_024704745.1, from coordinate 7,294,397 downwards.
TTTGTGCACATAAGTCACCACACATAGGAGCAACTTGCTGTGCAAAGTGCTTTAAGACACTTTGGCATGCGAATGCGTAGTATCAAATCTTGCATTTCCCACAAAATCAAATTTTCACAGGGCAGCTGTTTTACCTTCTGAGGAATTCTCAGTCATTGTAGATTTATCCAAGGCTTAAATGTAATGAATTCTAACAGTGAGCGATTGCTGGTGGCTAGAATGGACGATTCGATTGGAGATAAAAACAAACCGTAATTGAAAACTGAACATAATGATACTATGGATTTTTTTTCTATTCTCTGGTTTGAATATTAACTCACACATCAAAAACAAGCTTCTCTCTCTATGACCACTATTCAGTCCAAGCCCAGTTTTTAATTTGCTATAGCAGCGATTGTGTTTATAGCAACCTGCAATCCCAGCAATTCCAATTCCAGTTGTTAAACACTAGACTGCAGGTATAGGCTTATTCTGCTGCCTCAGGGTCAGAAAGTTGTGGGTTTTAAGCCACAGGTAGGGACTTTTAGCTCACGGTCCAGGCTGACACTCTAGCACAGGGGTGTCAAACTCATCTGGCTGCAAGGGCTAATTAAGTTGACACTGTTTACTCGGTGGGCCGCACCGTAAAAAGGATTACACATAATACTCTACCTGAAAATGTCTATTGTGATTATGTGAATATTTTTTCAAATATACTGATTTGCACAAAACATTACTCCCACTGCACAATTCCAATATGCAGGCTATTGCTAAGTCTCATTAGATAATGCAAAGTCAATATTTAACTTAAATTCCAAAATATAAAGTATTTAACATAATTGAAACAAAAAATACCGGCAAGCTGTGTAAATGCCATTTAGTACCCTAATGAAAGTTACTTTTCAATGACACTTTGCATGTCTTTTCTCCCACCAGTTTCTTGATATCTGGCTGTACATCCTTAGCTCTGGCCACTCGCAACACAGCGGCCAAGTGTTAAAGCACATGTTAATAGTCCCTTAAAGTAAAATAGTCCCCTTTTTGTCTCTGCAGTTTTTTGCGGAACCTTATGGACATAGCAACCCAGATATTGCCAAGCACTATTTTAGCAACTTTGTGGAGGGAGGAAGATTGCAATATTCCAATGCAATTTTAGAAATAAATGGATGGGCCACCAAATAGCACTACATGGGCCGTGTGTTTGACACTCCTGCTCTTGTGCATTACTGGGGGAGTGTTGCAATGAAGGAGCTGCCATCCTTTGGAACTGAGGTCCCCTCTGTCTGTTCAGTTGGACCTTCGAGAACCCATGGTCGATTAGAGAAGAGAAGGGAGTTTCTCCTGTAATCCTGGCCAACAATCCACCGGATAAATTAGTTTATTCACATCATGACTGTGTGCATCTGAAATCAACGGAACACATACCACAGTCTATTACTGGTAAGAGACAGTTGGTTGCCATTTCTGGATGAGCGAACTGATTGCTAAATGCACTAAACTGGTGCCTTTATCTCGTGGTCCCTATCTCTGGGTCAGAGCAGAAACTGCATTCTCTATAGGTGGCAGCTGACCTTAACCAGATTGAGGTACTGGACTGTATTGCCTCCAGCTTCAGGTCTGTGCTTTGTCCCCCACCTCCAGTCGTAAAACCTGAGCGGGTGCATTGTACTTGCAATAAGTCAGAGGAGCGGTGATGTGTATTGTATGAGAACAAAGCGAGCGGTATAGAGATTTTCTTACATCTTCTCTGAAAGGGGCTGTAGTCCAAGCTGCAGGAACTGGTTCTGCAATACTCATTCACGGGTGTGAAATGATATAATTAAATGTACCTGCCAGCAGAACACTGGAGGGGGAACAAGGAAAATTGGTAATTTGTTCTTGAAGTGCAGTAGTTATAGTAGTTTACAACAACAAAATTACATTTGTAAAGCCCCTTTCACATCGGGAGGATGTCCCAAGGCGCTGGACAGACAGAGTTATGGACCCGAGCTCGGGGGCGGGGAGGGTGGAGGGCAGGGGGGAAAGCAGGGAGATCGAAACCATGGTCGAAGAAGAGAGTCTTGAGATGGGTCTTGAAGGTGGCAAGGGAGGGGGCGAGAGGAGCGACTGGGATGGAGTTCCAGAAGGTGGGGGCAGAGTGGCAGAAGGCCCGCCCGCCAATAGTGGGGCAAGCAAGGCGAGGGTTGTGAAGCAGGCCGGACGGAGCCCACTGAGAGGAGGGAGAGAGCAGGAGGGTAGGGGGTCAGGAGGTCGCAGAGATAGGGTTGAGCAAGACCATGGAGGGCTTTGAAGGTGATGACTAGGATCTTGAACTGTATCCTCTGTGTAATAGGAAGCCAGTGGAGTTGAGCAAAGATGGGGCTAATAGGGTCGCGGAGCCTTGTGCAGGGGAGGACACGGGCTGAAAAGTTCTGGATGCTTTGCAGCCTGTGGAGGGAGGAGTTGGGGAGGCTGACAAGCAGTGAGTTTGCATAGTCGAGCCTCGATGAGCCGGGCGACGTTGAGGAGGTGGGGGAAGGCAGAGCGGGTCATGAAGCAGATGTGGGTTAGAAAGGATGGTTGAGGGTCAAACAAGACCCCAAGGTTCCGCACTGGCTTAGCAAGGTAGAGTGTGCAACCATGGATGGTAATGCTGTCAGTGCCTGAGGTATGGTGATGCTGTCAGTCCTTGAGGTGTGAAGAAGCTGACTGGAGCCAATCAGGAGAGCCTCGGTCTTGTTGACGTTCAACTGAAGAAAATTAGCTCTCATCCAGGACTTGATGTCCGACAGACATTCAGTTCAGGACAGCAGTGGTCCTGGAGTCAAGGGTGAAGACAGAGAGGTAGAGTTGGGTGTCATCCGCATACATGTGGAAGTTGACTCCATGTCTGTGGATGATGTCACCAAGAAGGAGCATATAGATATTGAAGAGGAGGGGACCGATGACAGCCTTGAGGAACGCCGCAAGAGACAGTCCGGGTCTAGAGGAGAAGCCGTTTGTGGAGATGACGTGGAGGCAGTGTAAGAGATACAATCTGAACCAGACAAGGACAGAGCCATGAAGGTTGAGGTGAGAGGAGAGGCGGTGGATGAGGATAGAGTGGTCGACGGTGTCAAAAGCAGCAGAGAGGTCAAGGAGGCAGAGGGAACCCTGGTGGCAGATGGACAGAATTTCATTTGTTTTTTTGACCAGGGTGGTTTCTGTGCTGTGGGCGACACGGAAACCCGATTGGAGGAGTTCAAGAAGGGAGTGGTGGGAGAGGAAGGAGCGAAGCTGAGAAGGGATAGAGAAGGGTCTAGGGAGGGTTTTTTAAGAATAGGAATTTATATGTAATGAATAAAGTCCTGTCCATGGATGGTAATGGGGTAATCTGGTAGCTCAGTGGTTAGCTCGCCTCGCAAGCGAGAGATTTGGGTTTGATTCCTGACAAGGCGAAACCTTGAGTAAGTTTCCTTACTCTACACACCTGATAATAATCCGTCAAGAAAAAAACCAATAATAAATTGGTCATGCCAATACACAGAGGTTTGGGGCACTGATTAAATTATGAATTGCATTTTAGGAACCTCTCTCTCTTCCCCAACTACCACCCCTCCTGTGTCAGCCTGGTTCAACTGGTAACACTCTCGTCTCCTGAGTCAGAAGTTTGTGGGTTCAAACTCAGCATTGGGACATGGAATTCATGTAGTCTTGACTGATGCTCGAATGCAGTGCTAGGAGTGCTGCATTATTGGAGGATTTGAGAGATCCTTCTGACATGAAAGGTGCTATATAAAATGCTACATAAAAGGATTATTATTCATAGATTCCAACAGCATAAAAGGAGGTCATTTGGACTATCATGCCTGTGCTGGCTCTTTGAAAGAGCTATCCAATCAGTCCTACTCCCCCATTCTTTCGCCATCGCCTTACAATTTTTTTCTTTTCAAATAAATATCCAACTCCCTTTCGAAAGTCATTTTTGAATCCGCTTCCACCACCCTGTCAGGTCGTGCAAGGATTACTATCACTTTTGTAAAGCACCAAAAACAACTCAACAAATCTTCCATTTTAAAATGGGGGTATTTTTCGATAGTGTAGGGGTCATTGGTGTGGTAACTGCTCCCGGTCGTATTTCCTTGCATAGGGAGGCAACGGATAGAGAAGAGCATTAGATGTGACATATTGTATTGTTTTACCTAACAGACGGTTATGTCAGATTCATTGAGAAGCTGTTTACTGAAAATTAGAGGGGAGGAGCTGCTCCATTGAAACCTAGAGCTTTTTCAAAGGAAAATAGCCGCATCTTGTATGAAACAAATTAAATAACTTTTGCTTTCCCTCTGCCTTGCTCTCTATCATCTTCCCTTTCCCCCCACCTTTGAAAAGCTACATCTTCGGCTGTGCTTTTGGTCCCCTTCCGTTCTGTTGAGATTAAAATTCTAAGAAGAATCAATTTATCGTCTGATTTCAAAGGTGCTTTGAAGCTCATGCCCTGTTAATTATTGTCTTATCTGTGCAGGACAGATGCAGTAAAGCCACACACTCCTGTGAACATTCACTTCATTACTCTTAGCACAGAAACTCGAACACCTCAAGCTACAGCATAAAGATTTAAAATTCTATCCTGGAATCTATCAGACTATTTCTTCTATTGAAGCATAAATAAAAGCAGCTTCTTTGATTGTCGCTTGAAACTTGGGCATTACTTCCTCTTCTCGCACAGCTTTCAAATGCTGGACTGCAGGATTGGCTTTGGTGGCTCAAGCGACTGGTCATGATCTTATAACCTAGGCTGGCACTTCACTGAAATAATGGCGGGCAATGTATTGTCAGATCCTTCTGATGAAATGTTAAACTAATTTTCAGTCTGCCTTTTCAGGTACATGTTAAATATTCCGTTATAATGAAATAATTCAATAATTCTTGCATTTCATATAGTAGTATCTTGTGTTGTCGAAACATCTTAAAGTGCTTCCAGGATTTCACTGTAAATTAGTGATTGTAGTGAATATAACGGCCGATTTGTGTACAGCAACGCCTCACAAACAACAATGGAGTGAATGTTATCTGGGAGATTGTTGGCTTGGAAACTGGGAGAAGCTCCCTTCTTGTGACACTGTTGGAAAATAAATTGTTTCTCTTGGTTTCCTGGCCAAAAAAAACTCCAGATAAACTGGTCTTAAACCCTTGGGGGAATTGTACCTCCCACGAGTCACAATCTTCACTGGAGGAAGGTGTGTGAGAGGAAGATTAAGACAGCGGTCTGGCTGTGAATTATCAATTTCTTCAAAGGCAGCAAGTGTGGATGTTGACTTCTCCATGAGATGGTTAGATCCACCAAGCGGCCTTATAATTGCAAAACTGTATTTAAAAAAAGCTGCTTTAACTTTAAACTTTTATCTTTGAAGAGACACATTTTCTGCTTGTTCACAGGAGCCGCTTTGTGTATGAGGTGCAGCTGGAGATGCTGTGTGGCTTGCGATTTGATTCATACATTCCTGCTGACTGCCTCTCAAATGTGCTTCCGCTCCTTTACAACGGGAGCAAAGCTCTAAGAGAGGTGCAAGTCGAGTGAACATTTGATGCCCTGCCAAGTTACCTGGTTTAATTTTAGAAGCTTTTGTTGTTAAGTGGGACGCGTTAGTATAGGGTTATTGATGCTGGACTAGCAAATCCAGATGTTATGTGTTTGAACCCCGTTAATGGCAATTGCTTAATTTGAGCTAGCGCCACAAAGCTATAAAATAAACCCATCTGCTTATAATCCAGTGCCACACTACATGGTTGACCCTTTAAATGCCTTCCAAAGTGGCCTAGAATCACTCTAATATATAGGGAAGTGTTTATTAATCCTCTAAGCATTGGGGGAAATCATGCTAATTGTTTTCTCGGAACTCACTACTCACTTTACTTTCCTCCCCACTTTCCAACTTATTTTCATTAAATTGTCCTTTTTTTGAATGGCAGTTGTGCTCCATGTTGACCTGCCCATGTTGAGAATATTCCAAAATTCTGCACAGCCATAACTTTTAAGAGTGTAATCTAACGGCTCAGATCCTTAATAATTTGGGGCCGAATTTTCTAGACATCAGGGCTACTTTAAAAAATTTGTTAAAAGAACTCTAAAAATTGCAGCCTAGTCCTTCGATCTATTTGCACCGTTGTTTGTAACTGAGACCCTTCTGTTTCCCAGGTACCAACTGATGGGGGTACTGGATTGCTGGCAGCGGAACCACAGATCGCTATGTTCTGTGACAAGCTGAACATGCACATGAACGTACAGACTGGCAAGTGGATATCAGATCCTTCCGGAACGAACAGCTGCTTTGGCACCAAAGAAGGAATCTTGCAATACTGTCAGGAGGTAAGGTCTGCAGAAATGGCAGAGAGAATTTTCGTTTCGCTCGCGCGTCGTCTCCATTCGGCTATGTACACCCAGCATCCGCGGAGAGGTTGCCTACCCAATGTATTCACAGCTGAATTTATCAAATGGTGATGTCTATTGTTCAAATAAAATTTGCAGGGACGAGTGTTTTGAGGAAGAAGTGCACGGAGAGAGTAATCGCCTTTTTTTTTGTAAACATTGAGGCCAAATAAAGATATTATGCCATTTTGCGTTCGAGTAGAAATGGCTGTCAGAGAATGCCATGCCTGCAGCTATTATGGGCTGGAAAAAGCAATCATTCTGGACAGCATACTTTTTTTTCCCTGCTTCCCTAAAATTGGCTGCCATTGTTAGGCTTGAAGCAGTAATAAGCACAGAGCTCACTGAATCAAGGTCAGTGACTGAGGGAGCATGATGGGGCCCAATTACCAGTTAATAGATTCTAAGGCAACCTGTGCTGTGCCGTGTGCTATAATATGACTTTCACCACAGTTTTTTGCAGGGCGATCCATGTCGTGTGAGAAAGAGTTTCCTAGGATTTTAATTTGTTACCATCTACTTGCCTACCCACCAAACAATGGAAATCTGTTTCTCTATTTACTTTATCAAAGCCCCTCATAATTTTGAGTCTCTATCCTACAGTTCGCCTCTCAACCTTCTTTGTTCTAGAAAGGAAAGATACCTGATGGAAAAAAGTCTTGTGGAGATTTTCTTTTAACCGTCTACACCAGAGCTCCAAAGTGTCACCTAGTCATGGCCTACATCATCAAATTTAAGATGGTACAAAATTGTGAACGTTTCTTAAATTCAGTCCTAATTTGGAAAAACTGCAGTTCTTTTTAAGAACCAACTTTTAGAAAGCCAGCTTCCAAAATGTGGCTGATAAGAATTTTCCACAATTCTGCATGTGCCGTGATTTTTCACAAATGGTATGGCCGACTAAGGCCAGGTGGAATTTCAGGCCCGTGAAAGTTGCTCGATCCTGTTTTTTTCCCTTCTATGATGCCGTTCAATGAATTCCCTGCAGTGCCTTACACAAGTTAACAATTATTCATGAAATAAAACAAGAAGGCTAGAAATAGAAAATAGAAATGCACGGTGGGTAAACCAGGATCTAAAATAGGTCTCTGAAACGTTAACCTACTTGCCTCTCTCTTTCGGATCCTGAATGAACCGCTGTGGAATTTCCAGCACTTTGCATTTGGCCGTGATTCACCTTTGAGCCTTGATCATGTGTATCAAGATTATTAGACCATGTTAGGGGTGGGGGTAGCTGCTCACAGTTTAGCACAGGGTTGTGTGCGCCCAAAACAACATGAGGCCTAGAGGTTTTTTTTATTTGGAGGATTGCTGGGCCTGGACACCAGGAAACATTTATCATTTTGAATCGTTTTGTAATATCCTTAGCATCCACTCGTACAGGCAAATCAGGACCTTGGTTTTACGCTTCATCCAAAGGATGGCATTTCTCCCAATTAGCCACTGAAGGTCCTGAAGTGGGGCTTGAACCCACAATCCTCTGACCCAAAGACGAGCGTGTAACCAACTGAGCCAAGCATTAGATATTAAAGCAAATGATATCCACTGCCGCATCTTCAGTAGCGGCTTGCAGTTGAAATTCTTCATTAAGTACCTCATCTTCTATCACAATACAAAGGAGTTAGCAAAATGTAGTTAAAAGCCTTCAGGAAGTGATTCTGATATTTTGTGTCGTCGTTTAAGGCTCCACAACAATTGTGCAAGTCATGACAAGAGTCCTCACTTTGAACTTTAGCTCAACCTTCCCTGACTATATTTTACACATTAAAGAAGCTCAAATCGGTTCAGCGTTCAGAGGAAGATTTGTGATGCATTAGATTTTGAGAGGACCACCCTGACCAACAAAAGGATACTACAGCTTTTAGATGTTTATAGCTGAGCATTCGGGTTATAAAGGATTTAGCAGCACAAATCCTTTAATATGAGATCTCATTTGGCTTAATATTCCACTCAGTCAGAGTACTGCCTGCCATCTGTTCACAAACACTACGTGCATTAGTTTGATGCTTTGTACTTTTGTACAACGGTAAAGTCTCAATTTCTTGAGAGAGAGAATGCTGCATTTTCAAGCGGACCAACGCCCCAGCTACTTGTTCAGCTGCACATTAAACATCCTGTGACACTTTTAGAAAATGTGTTCTTGCCAACAATCCTCCAAGTGAATGGTCAGTGGCTGTGTGTGGGACTTGGCTGTGAACAGAATGGCTGCCATGTTTCCCATAGTCTTTACAGACTGTAGTTACTCTGAAGCAATTTGACATGTTTCAACATGCTACATTTAAAAAAAATTCTTATAAAGGTATTTTTATGGGACTGAACTGGATGTAATTTAATTTGTATTGTAACCAATACAATACAAATTTACATCTATAAAGCGCCTTTTACGTTGGGAGGACATCCCAAGGTATTTAACAATGCTGTCTTGGCACTGGAGCTGGGTCTCTATATGGTTAATGAATTATCAATGAATGTTTCAGCAATTAGCGCCACCTCTTGAGAAAAAATTCATTTGACTTTTGCATCATTTTAGGAATGCCCACACACTCAACCAGTAGGATTGGGAAAATCCAGTATTAAAGTATATTCTGCCGTAAATTTGCTTTAAAGCTCAAGCCCGTGTTGCTAAAAGTCATCCACGTTTAGAGGAAAACTTAGATGGAGAGTTTTTTTACTGAAGGAGGAATCCTGATTAAGTTGTCTTGTTGCAACATTTCTGATTAGTTCAACAATTCTACTTGTTCGTCTCTCTCCAGTGGTGATGCACTGAGTAATAACTTAAAGATGCTAAAATGAGCTCTGCTACTGCTGCCCAAGCCTATACTGATAACATGTTGAAGATATTTTTGATTGGTGCTAAGGAGAATATGTGAAAGATACAATTTTATCAAACTGGCTAGTGGGGCTGAATCTGTAGGCGCATTAAATAATAATAATCCTTGCATTTTATACTGTGCCTTTCACATCAGAAGGACCCTTCATGTTGTTTCACAAGATTTACTGTAAAAGGTAGTAAATCTGCATTATGTAGGCGAATGAGGCAGCCAATTTGCATACAGCATTATCCTATAAACAGCCCTGAATTAAGTGACCAATTTTATCTGGAAGATTGTTTTCCAATGATACCAGAGAGAAACTCCATTCCCTTTACGAAGAATGCCATGGCATATTTAACATCCACATTTACAGGCTGAGGGGACCTCTGTTTAACATCTCACCTGAAGGATGACACCTCGGCACAGTACAGCATACCGCCAGCACTGCATTGGAGCATCAGCCTAGACTACATGAGTTCAAACGAGAATTGAATAAGCGCTCGAGAGCTAAAAATAAAGGATATGGGGAATAAACTGAAAATTGGGATTACTAATGAAAGGTGATAAAACAGATAGCAGTGGCATGAACACAAGGGGCCGAATGGCTTCCTTCTGTGCTGAAAATTTATGTTTCTATTTTAAGCCTCACCTGACTCAAGACCACCAAATTTTATCCAGATAGAACGCTGCAGTAAAAGTTAAAGCTATATAATCGATATCCTAGATTTTTCTAGGATGGGTCTTCAACAACTTCTCCAGTCTTTACATAGGAATCTACAGGACTCTTGCAGTCCATCTGGTCAGTCCCAAAGTAATGGAAAAGTGGGGGAGGGCTGTGGCTATTCACACGGTGATCCCTTTCACGTGCTCATGTAACAGTCTCTGTCTGACTGCTGGCAACTGTCCTGTGTCCCTTTTCTCCCACTATTCGGAACAGCTGCATTGCGATCTGTTCCACAGCATGAGCAGCCTTCTCTTCACGTTGTACCATGCTGTGTTTTTGACATGTTTTTTTTTTGTAGGCCTTTATTTCATTCAATAAATGTAAATTTCCCAGGATCTTGATTTACGATGGGTCTAACTATTAGAATATGGAATTTGAAGGGGCTGGGGAGGAATTGTATACTCCTCAAGCAATTGCAGTGACTGACGACTTAGTTTCTGATACAGATTTTTGTTCCCACTTATGACAATTGTAAGCATGCAGTCTTTTTAAAATCGTGTCCTGGAGATTGAGATTGAAGAGTGCTGGTTTGCCAGCACCAACGCATATCCCTGCACCGACCGGGATAGTTTGGAATCCAGTCCATCCCCTTTGCTTCCATAGCCCATCTGTGCCAGTTGGACCAGTAGAGTCTTAGCTGCCTGCCTGATGGTGTGAAGCCGCTGAGCCTCCTGGTAAGATGGGGCTGCTTGTTACAGGGGCTGTAGTGACCAGCTTCAAATAAATGGCAGAGTAACCATTAGGAGCAATACATCCAATTTCACTACGTGCCACAGTTTCCAGCATTTTACAGAGAAGGTTATGCAGTTTGGCAGAGCAATGATTATTTTGCCTGTGGTAGAATTTCTGGTATTCTTCTGCTTTGAGAGGTATTAGGGTAGATTCTTAGGAAAAGTAGATTTCTTTAGTGTTTATTATGTAACAGTAATAGCTTGAACAGTCATATTTCACATCCTGTTTCTTTATGGGTTTGTCTCGTTCAGCTTTCCTTGAGTGAGATTTTTTTAAACCTCATTTTTTCTGATACCTCTTCCTACTTTGCCCAAAGCGCAGTTCAGGGTTTTCCTCTAACTTTTAACAGCAGCTGAAATAAGATCCTGCAATGTTATAAAGGTCTATACTGAGATGTTAGAGGAGCCAGTGAAAGTGCACTTAATGTGAATGCCTTTAGTGAGGGATTCTAGTAAACCTCAATTGAACTGATTCAAAAACAATCCTGGCGTTTGAAACATTGACTTTATAGATAATTTATCAAAGTGCGTCACAGAGTTTTTCTATGAAGCGTAGTGTCTGTGTATTCATAGACAGCCAATTTGCATACAATATTGAGTTGAATGACCAGTTTTATATGGGGGAACTGTTGGCCAGGACAAGGGAGAAATTCCCTTCTTTTGTCAAATAGTAACATGGGATCTTTAAAGTCCACCTGAATAGGAAGACTCAGTTTACATCTCATCCAAAGGATAGCGCTTCCAAAAATGCAGCAAGTCAGCCTAGACTGTGAGTTTAACGTTCCAGTCTTCATCCGATTCACTTGGTTCGATGTTCTCTCCCTCTCAGCTGAACTTTGAGTTAGCTGGTCAACTGCAATATCATCAGGGTTAATGTTTATGCTGCATATAATTTATTAATTTCCATTGGAATCTTCAAGACAATGTGGTTAACAATCTGACTGCTATGGACCGATTTGCCTCTGTTAGAAAGTCACCTATGATTGTGTCCTAAATGTTTAATGTTCAATCAAATTCTCCAGGCCTTACTCCCTCTGTCCCACCCCTGCTACCATATATCCATATATTTAAAAAAATCTATATTAACTATCCAAAATGTAAGTGACTAGAAACTTTCTTTAAGAAAACTAAATTATAGCAGAAGTGCATTGTAGTTCATTAGCGATTCTCATTCTTTCTATCTTTATTTCGCTCTCGATGTATCCTTGTTCTTTTCTTTTTCGTTCATTTTTTCCTCTTTTTCATTCTTCTTTTCCCTCTGTCTCTCTTGTTCTCAGAGAGCGAGAGAGGAAGAGAGAGAGACAAAAATATGACGAGGCACTTGGGACAGTGTTCTTTCCCCATTTGATGTCTTGAGATTTTGTGCTACTGTTATTCTTTTTTTAAGAAAAAATGATCTCAGTGTCTTGGGAATGCTGGTGGAAGCAAACGCATTTTGTGCAGCATCCACATTAGCTGCAGTGGCCCAGTTGACTTGTTCTCTCACAGTTCAGCTGAATGTATTAGGTTATTTTTAGCTGTATTAATGTATAAGTAGTGGACACAATGTGGATAATTAGAGACCTACGTGTTTCCAATGCAGAAAACAGCAGTGTGGTGCAAACACTGGAGCTATAGTTTTCACATCTAGATGCTGGGAATTTTGCTCACAGACTGACACCCCAGTGCAGTGCTGTTTAGAGAGCTCCATTTTCAGAGGTGATGTTCCTTCGGATGAGATGTTCAGGTCCCATCTATTGTTTAGATCGACATTCAAGAACCCTTGACCATATTTATCCCAGTGCTCTGGTTGTTATCCTCCATATAATAGCTTTTGCTATTTATATGGGACAGTGTTGTGAGCAAAGTTGACTGCCACGTTCAACTACAGTCACGGCACTTACAGTAATTACAGTGAATCGCTTTGAGAAGTTTTCACATGATAAGGCACTATATCAAATGCAAAGATTGTTAGAAATTCCTGCAAATTCGTATTCCTGTTCTGATTGATCATTGTATCCGGACTGTTTTTTGGTACACCAAGGTTGAGGGTAAGCAAGCACCCTGGTCAGCTTTAAATTGCACGAGTCGGTGTTTCAAATTGTGAGACAGTGTGCACCATTGTCCATTGTGTTTTTTTTTATGTGCACCTAGTTTTGTGTTGCGTATTATGCAGTGTGTTGAGCCAGAGGGAATGACTTGTGTGTGGTGGTTATTATATAATCTGCGCTGTGGGATGAAAAGTGTGTGCTGACAATAGCTTTCTTTACATTTTTTTTCAAGGTAGAGCTAAGTTGCAGCACAGAGTAGCACCAACAATGACGCCCTTTGTCATCTCATGTAACATGCCATTGAATTCCATTAACTGAACTGGAGATCAAATGGGTTTTGCGAGTAGATTGCATTAAAGTTCTTAGTAAAACCTGAGAGGCAGGTAGAAGAGTTGAGGAAAATGTGTTTTTTTTTTTAAGTGGGGCGGTTATTTTTGTGCAAGCAAATTATTGCCGTCCGTCATTGATAAACTGGAACAAACGCCTTCAAGAATCAATGGCCACTTTCGTCAGTTTTCTGAGGCTTCGCTCGATGGAAGTGATTGACTCTATGTGAGGTGCTGCATGTTGCGCTCCTGATTATTGCTCTCATAGTCAGCATAAGCCAAAGAGCCAGACAGAATCATGCGGTCTCCTTCATTGAGGAGTCAGCCACACATTTGTCTTCACCAGAGTTGTAAGTCTTGCTAGTTCAGTTCCTTTCAATTGGTCTCAATGACCCACCACAGTTCTTTATCTCTAGTTCTGTGCCCTGGGAAGCACAATGCATAAATTTTATTTGCTCATTTTTTGTACCTTGTGTTTTGAAAAATGTTGGCTTTCGTGCGGAAACTCTTTTGCCCATTGATCGTGCTTTCTTTTAATGGATTTTAATTGTGGCGCACTATCTGAATGGATTCTCGCCAGCCCACAAAACCCAGCACATAGCACATAATAAATGCTAAAATAAATTTGAGGGGTGCAGCTGAATTGCAGTAAGAAAATTTAGCAGGCCTAATCATTGAAAATATAAACGCTTCTGATCTTTTCAGCTTTCATGACTTAAGTGGTTTCAATATTAACAGATCTTCAAGATCACTCAAGATGGTTTGACTCCAAACTTGGGCTTAGTTGCAATTGCTGTTTGCATTTCAAGTGTTCGGTCGGTGGGAAGGTGGAAGGGGTTGCAGTCTCACTGTTCATGAGAGGAAATAGGAACATTTAGCCATTTTTCCCACAGCAACTGAGCTAAAAAATAAATTAAAACTCCTGTGCAATACTGGAGGTGGGGGAACGCAGTATTGTTGAAGATGCAGTCTTTTGACTGAGACAACAACTGAGGTTGTTTCCGTTCTGATAAGTATCCCATGATATTATTGGAAAAGAGAAGGGAGTTTCACCCGGTATCTTGGTCAACAATTTCTCCAACTACCTATTAAGGACTTTGAGTCATTTCAATGACAAAAACTAATATAATAAATGCAAGGATGATTATTATTAAAATGTCACGCTATCCGCACATCAGACAATCGGAAGTGGATTAGACTTCCGACTAATTGTAGACCTTGTGACTTTTAACAGGGTGACGCAAGTAAGAAGGAGAAAGTGAGAAGGAGATTTGTAAAGAAATTCAGGGTGTGAAAGCAAGTTTACAGCAAAAAACAAAATCTGTGTCAAATTAAGTATTTGGTTCTCACATGGATTGTATGAGGTGGGGTGCATAAGTTTTGCAAATGGGGAAGGCTGTAATTCCAGATCTTCTCCATTGTGTGTCGAAACACAAATTTTCTGTAGATAAATCCTAAGCCATCCAGACCTCAGGACACAACTGTTGTGCTCAATTATATTGCACTGGCATTGAGCAGGCCACGCCCCAGAAAGTGTAATACCCTCACCCGAGTTGGCTGTTGGAATCAAGAGAGTTGGAAGGAGGGGGAGAGAGGGTGGGAGTGTGGTCGAAGGCGTGGTCAAAGAGGAAGGACTTGATATGGTCCTTGAAGGAGGCAAGCAAGGGGGTGAGGCAGAGGGATTTGGGTATTAGTTTCAGAGGATTGGGACAGAAAAGCTGAAGGCCTATCCGCCAATGGTCCACAAGAAGCCATAACAGTGGCTAGCTAGTAAGGGAAACAAATGTTGCGCGAAGCAGTTAGGAGTGATCTTCTGGGGTCGTAGTGAATAGTTTTGTTGTAAAGGGCAGAGGGAGTTTAATTTTAATCCAGGGCAACCTTGTCATTCTAGATTCTGATACTGGGCACCAAACATGAGGATGCCATTTAGTCTACAATTTAATTTACAATGGAACCTCGATTACTCCCTTCTCGATTGCCACTATGTGAGGAAAGATAATCCATTCACCTGCACTTTGGCTGCATATGTAACCATCCATTATTATGCATTGAAGTGTCATCTGTCGACCTGAAGTCCCTGCATTATCAAGAATAATCAAAAGTTCCACTAGATATTCTGTTCCATTTGACATCTGATGATGATGGCCTCTTTTATCTCTGCCACTGGAGCCTTATCCATCATATGGTTGTTTGACATTCCAATAAAATGCAATTTCTTTAGTGACATCCTTTCTGTTGCTAGCTAGTGCACTGTTCTTCTGGTGGGTGTCACTGATACATTTGATAAATATGCTATTTCCAAATTGTAGATAATTCTTTATTCCAGATAAAATTCTCCTAAGTGCAAATCTGTCCCAGGTCCGTTGGGCGGCAAATTTTAAATCAAGTGGAGTTGTCATGAGCATTGAGCTGTTTCTTTACATGAATTGAATAAGTGCAAGCTGCTGTTTTCTGTGCATCAACTTGGTTAGTAACTTCTTGGGTCAAAAGGTTGTGGGTTTAACCCCTCTCGTCGGCACTTCAGCTCAAAGTTTAGGTTGGCACTCGGTGCAGTGTTGGGAAAGCATTATGTTGTTTGGCTATATTCGAATGAGACGTCAAACCATAGTCCCATCTACGCGTTCTTAAGATGGGGATTGTAGATCCCATAGCATGGATTGAAAAGAGTTTCTCTCAGTGAGCTGGCCAACAATTTTCCAAATTAATCGGTTTCTTGGCTCGTAGCCATTTGTGAGACTATGCTATGTGTAAAAATGGCTGCTGTTTATACATTTTAGGGCAATGTGAAATGTACGGGATATTATTTTGTGAGTTGTTTTCTAACTGTTTTTCTTCTATCCTAGGTTTACCCTGACTTACAGATCACCAATGTTGTGGAAGCCAACCAGCCAGTCACAATCCAGAACTGGTGCAAAAAGGGACGTAAGCAGTGCAAAGGCCACCCTCACATTGTGATTCCCTATCGGTGTCTGGGTATGTATGTGCCTATATGTGCATTGCCAGTTGTTAAACTTCAAATACACTTTTTGACTGTGCCCCCACCGTTTAGAATTCCATTCCTCGGAGTCTCACCCCCTCCCTTGCCTCCTTCAAGGTACGTCGAAAGACCCTCCTCTTCGACCGCTCCTTTGGTCTGCCTCCTACCCCTACCCTCTCTGCCTCCACCCCTCCTGATTCCAACTCTACTTGGGTCCAATCCCTGACTGTCCAACGTCTTGGGATGTCTTCCCAATGTGAAAGACACTATACAGTGTAATTTGTTGTTGTTGATGATGTTGTGCAGTATTTGTGCCGTACGCTGTCTTTGAAATGTTCAGTATTACGCTATAAGCGCTGGAGATATTTTTCTTTTGAACCTTCTCGTTTATAAAGCCATATCAGACAGCTGCATAATTATAACGTCACGCTGCCTAGGGTTATAGTGGATCAAGTTAGCAAAGGAATATGCTGCATTATATATAAAAAAAGTTGCTGCTACCTGATTAATTTAAAATGTACAGTATAAACTGAATGAATTCCAAATTTAGCAGGATGGGAGCTGTATCCTATTTGAGAATTATCTGGTCAGTTGACTTATGTGAAATTCTGCTTCTTGATCACTATCTGGTCAGCATTTGATGCATTCGCTTGCACCCAACCATATCTTTCACATAGGATGAATGTCTCAAGGAGCTTTACAGAGCCGCTGGGCAACCCAGAGGAGGGGAAATATTAAGTGTGTTGTCTAAGTATAGTCAAAAAGACTTTTTTTAAGAGGGTTTTCAAGGCAGAAAGGATTTTGAGTTTTCCAGAGGTCATAATGGCTGATAAGGTCCACTGCTTGTACAGCCATATAGCTGAGTAGACCTATTCGGAAGAGCGAGGGCACAGATGGGAGAATAGGGCAGGAGGAGATTGTAGAGGTAGGAAATGATCACAAAAGGATTTGAAGTTTGGGATGAGGATTCTTGAAGTTACTGAGAGCCAGGCAAGAATGGTCAGCAACAACAACTTGCATTTCTAGAGTGCCTTTCACGTGGGGTAGCGTCTTGGAGTGCTTAACTGTGGCGGAGCCTAACGCTGAGCCGAGGGAGGAGCTGATTAAGCCTGGTTAAAGAGGAAAGCCATGCAGTCCATCCATCTAGCTCACCCCAAATGCCTACCTTTAGTCACAGGACCCACTGTTTATTGGCAGCGACTTCGTGCATCACTACTTACTGTCAGTCTGCCCTGATTTTCTTTCCGACTGCTTCAGCCAAGTCTGCTTTCACTGCACTTATGTTTCTTATGGGCAGTGGAGTATGACCAATAGAGAGGACGCATAAAGGACAAAGGGCTTTAGCTTTAATGCTTTTTTTAATGACGAGACATTGCAAACGATGAGAGAACCAAAGTGTGGCAAATAAAAGGCAGCACAAGGGGTTGTGCAGATTTTTAATTCCTGCTTCAGACGTAAAATAATATTATGGTGATTGGAATTGCTTTTCCTTTGGGGATTTCTGTGTAGAAAAGGGGTTCATTTCTCTGAATGGAAAGGTTGTCACCTTACCTTCCGTAGAGAAACTCATTTACTGCAAAATATCTGAAATGGTTACCCTTGCTTAACATCAAAATAAAATATTTCGGTAGATACTGCAAAAAGTGAAGTAAAGCTCCTGAGTACACTGGAGATGTTGTATTACTGGGGTAATGGCAAGTGACTAGGGCACAGGGGGTGTGAATGACATCCATGCTGAGTTTTGCTAATTCGGTGCTGCGTTGCAAACGAAGAGAGAACCAAAGCGTGGCAAATAAATTGCTACTGTAAGCATTTTGCAGAGCAAAAACCAGTATCGCTGGAAGTATTGCATTTACATAGCTTTCAATAGCAAACTGTATAGTTTTAGCTGCGTAAAGTCCCAGGAGTACCCAAACATACACCTTGGACCTTGCCAACCACCGGCTAATACTATCCAGAATTAGGTAAGCAGGATGCAGCTATCCAGGGAGAGAGTACACGTTCCATTCCAAATGCAGGAACATATGCATGTGTAAATTGCATACGTTTGTGGATATCTGTTTGGTTTGGATCCTCTTAAACACGGTGATGGGTTTCTACATGTATCAGACACTCGACTGACCCAACCAAATGAGCAAAGCTTTAACCTAGTTAGCAAAACGCAAAATATTGCAGATGCTGGAAATCTGAAAACAAAAACAGAAGTCACTGGGAACACTCAGCAGGTCAGGCAGCATCTAGAAACATGCCAACATGCCCCAGTTCTAATGAAGGATTGTGGACCCCAAACTGTTTCACTTTCCTTTCTCCATAGATGCTGCCTGACCTGCTGATTGTTCCCAGCAACTTCTGTTTTTGTTTTTTTAATCTAGTTAGTTTAGGGTGAGTCGTGGTAGAGGTAAACTTTTGAGACATTCCCTAAATAGAACCCACGGAGATGGGCTTCGATGTGGCTGGAACTAGTCCAACTCATTCTGCATATAATCTAAATCCTTAAAAGCCTTTTAACTGTAGAATATGTGACCATTAGAGTGATGAATTAAATTAAAGAATGTGTCATTACACTATGTCTGCATGCATAATGAATGCTGAATTTCCTGGAACCAAGCTGTGTAAATTAACTGCATAGATATGAGCATTCGTAAGATGAATATACAATTCATGAACATTGGGTTATAAAAATGTAAGAAATTCTCCGAAATAAATATTATGTACAATTAGATGGAGGCAGGTAAAATACAGAATAGGTATTCTTTCCTACTTTGAGCTGCATTTACTTGGGCATAGTTTGAAACTCCATAACTAAGAAAGTAGCGAATTGATAGAAATTTGCAGCACAAAAGGAGGCCAATCGACCCATTGTATCTGTGCCACCACTACCTGTTTAACTCGTCCCCTTTATATTAATTATCTCACTTTCCAGCTCTTTACTGAGCTTAGTGTTTTTGCTCCTCAGGTGATTATCCAGCTCCCTTTAGAATGGATCTATTGACCCAGCCTCGATGGCCATTTGTGGTCATAAGTTCCAAGCTCTGACAGCCCTCTGAGTGAAGACATTCCTGCTAACCTCTCGCCTGCTTTCTGCAAACATTCCTGAGGTTATGCCGGGTTGTCACCGATTCCCCGATGAAAAGAAATAGTTTTCCCCTATTTACCTTGCCATGCTCTTTCAGTATCTTATTAAGGGTTATCTTTCTATCCCTCTCAATATCCTGTTTTTTTAAACAAAATTAGCCAGCCTCTCTTCACACATATATTGTCTCACAGCCAATATTATTCTAGTTGAAGCTGATCACTTAGTAATTGAGAACCAGTCTCTTTAGCCTTCTGCAGCATTATCTGCAGCAACATTAATGAATAAATGAGTCAACAGTGCTAGCTTTGCAATGTTCCGTATCACTGTGGTGAAGTGAGCCATTTGAAATTCTATTTGTGTGAACACATCACGGATTCCACTGGGACTAAGAAATACTAAGAGATGGCTGGGGTGGGTGCAGATCGCTGGTTATGATGGATTTAGATTTGGAAGAATTGAATACAAGCAGATTCTGAATATTAAGTCTTATTAAGCCTTCCAATCAAGTATGGTCATGGTTCTTTACTTACCCGCCTCTCCCCCTTTCTGGTCAGAAGCAAATCAAAGATCAAAAAGAAAGAGCTTTCCCCAAACAAATGTTAGCCTGGTTAACACCGACTTTAAAATCGTGGGATTTTTCAGTGTGGCAGAAGGCCATTTGACTATTGACTATGGTGCCTGTGCCGGTATCTTAAGAGTTATTTGTTCAGTAATTGCACTGCAACTGGGAACATGCCCAGCGATGAACTTCAGCCTCACTTCCTCTTTGTGTATAATTTCTAAACAGCTGTTCAATGCCATACTTCTGCTTTACATTTTTTGTGGAATTTCACAACACAAAAATATCTTGTCAGCTAAATGTCATTAAACCAACGTCACTTCCTTAAATGGAAAATGTGTCTATTTTGGTGGGTGGGAGGTGGGGGGACGACAGCATGTTCTTTTTGGAGGGGTTCATAATGATTCATTTCGCATTTCCTTGCTGATTTTTGTTCCACATCTGTAGCCTCTCAAAGCAAAAATATTTGATTTGCCCATGATTACTAAAGCAGCAGGTGCACCACAGAAACATAGAAATCTTCAGCTCAGAAGGAGGCCATTTGGCCCGTCAAGGCTCACAGAGCAAGGAGATTGCTTCAATCGCACTGCCCTGCTCTATCCTCGTATCCCTTCAAGCCCCTCTCTATATAAACATATCTTTCCTGTGAAGATTTTGTCAGACAAAGCTGTATGCTGTTTGTAATTCATTTATTATGTGGGCCCTAGTGATATAAGGAAGATGACCTGCGTTTTGTGAAAGTCTAGGTAGACTGTTTTAAGTCGCAGGACAGTAGCTAAGTAATAGTGACAGGCATGACGATAACAATGGAGTCCAGTAGTTTTCATCTAACATCTCTGGAAACAAAGCACTGTGCAGAATCGACACAGCAAAGATCAGGGTCAAACTTGCTCCTAACTGGCGTGCTTGGGCCACATTGCCTCTTGCCCAGCTTTTGATTCTTAATGAGCAAATTGTTTTAACTTGTTCCAACACAGTGGTGCTGAGAGAAGAAAAGATTTTCAGCCTATTATTACTGGTGATGAAAATTACTGGACAATGTGTGTGTTTGCTGGAATCATTTCAAAGGGCCTCTGACATCAATCATTATACGAGTTGGAAGCTGCGATCTGCATTTCAAGTGCTTACAAGAATGCCGTAGTTAACTCTCTGTTGGTGTGGAAATGAAATCTCCTGCAGACTGAACGACAAAATGTACTCCACATAACTTCTCAAATATCCTATCCCTCTGGCCTTCCACCCGCAGAGATCCTGAAGCAGGCATCCAGCTGCTCCATGATCGCCTTTCCTCCACCTTCAACTCCCTCGTCCCCTGAAATCCAGGACCATCTCCAAACCCACCCAATCCCCCTGGTACAACAACCATCTCCGCTGCCTAAAAACCCAAACCCGGCTGCTCGAGCGCAGATGGCGGAAAACTGGCCTGACAGTTCACTGCCAACTGTGGCTCGAGCATCTCCACAGCTACTGCCATTCTTTGACATGTGCAAAAATGGCCTTCTACTCCAACATCATCTTGGAGGCTAAACACAACCCTAAAATCCTTTTTTCCACCACCCACTACCTCCTCCGTGCCCCCTCTTCAGGCCTCCTCAATCTTCATATCAAATGCCAAGTGCGAGGAGGTCATGGACTTCTTTTCATCTAAAATACATAACATCCGCCAGGTAGCTCATCTACCTGCCTCTTGTCACCCACCACCACTCCCTCTCTGTCCCCCTCACCCTCTCCCCATCATCTACTCCTACCACGACCCCCATCCTACATTCCTTCCTCCCCATCTCTCCTTCCTCCCTCTCACTCACCATCACCTCCATGAAACCCACCACCTGCTGCCTTGACCCCCTCCCCACCACCTTGCTGATCACACAGCTCCCCCTCCTCTGCCCACTACTGGCTGATGTCATCAACCAGTCCCTTTCCTCCGGATCAGTCCCTGCCCCCCTCAAAACTGCTGTCATCACCCCCCTCCTCAAAAACCCTTCCCTAGATTCCTCAATCACCAGCCACTACCGCCCTATTTCTAACCTGCCCTTCCTCACAAAAGTCCTAGAACTCATTGTTGCCAATCAACTTCACGCACACCTCTCCTCCCACTCCCTCTTCGAACCCCTCCAGTCCGGTTTCCGCCCTGCCCACAGTACAGAGACTGCACTTGTGAAAGTTACAAACGACATCCTCTCTATCTGTGACCAGGGCTCCCTCTGCCTCCTTGTCCTCCTGGACCTCTCTGCCGCGTTCAACACATTCGATCACGCCATCCTCCTCCACCACCTTTCCTCCATCATCCTCCTCAGTGGGACCTCACTTGCCTGGTTCGAGTCGTACCTCACAAATCACCAGCAGTACATCTGCACAAACGGCTTCTCCTCCCTCCCTCACCCGGTCACCTGCGGGGTACCCCAAGGATCCATCATTGGCCCCCTCCTCTTTCTGATCTACATGCTCCCTCTTGGGGATGTCATCCGCAGACATGGGGTACACTTCCACATGTATGCGGACGACACCCAACTCTATTTTTCCACCTCACTTGGCGACCCCAGCCCCCTGATGTTCTGTCAGCCTGCCTGTCAGACCTCAGGAGCTGGATGAGTGCAAATTTCCTTCAGCTGAACATTGACAAGACGGAAGCCATACTCTGGCTCTCGTCAGCGTCTAAAATCTCACGGTTCTCACCTCCTCCACCTACCCGACCTCCCCCTAAAACTCTCCGAACCCGTACGCAACCTAGACGTCAGGTTCGACCCCCAATTATCCTTCCTCCCCTACATCCGATCCATCACCAGCACTGCTTTCTTCCACCTCCGACGCATCGCCTGTCTCTGTCAGTACCTCTCACTGAAAGCCGCTGAAACCCTGGTCCATGCCTTTGTCACCTCTCGGCTGGACTATTCTAACGTCCTCCTCACCAGTCTCCCCTCCACTACCATCCATAAAATCCAGATTATTCAAAACTCTGCCGCCCGCATTCTCACCCGCACGAAACTCCGCTCCCCGATTACCCCAGTCCTCGCCAGACTGCACTGGCTGCCTGTCCCAGAGAGGATCGACTTCAAGATCCTCACCCTTGTCTTCAAATCCCTCCACTCCTCTGCACTCCCCTATCTCTCTGACCTCCTCTCCTCAAAACAGTGCCCGTTGCCTTCGTTCCTCCGGGTCTGGCCTCCTCCTTGTCCCCCGAGTCCTCCGCTCCACCCTCGGCGGCCATGCCTTCAGCCACTAGGCCCCGAGGCTCTGGAACTCACTTCCTCACTCCCTTCGCCTCGCCCCCTCTCTTCCTATTTTCAGGTCTCTGCTGAAGACCTTTCTTTTCGACCGCACCTTTGGTCACCTTCCTCCCTCCCCCTGGCTCGGCCCCAAGATCCATCACTGAAGCGCTCTGAGACACCGTCCGGCGCTATATAAATCCAAGTTGTTGTAAACCAACTGCAGAAACTGAATGGGCCATGTTTATAAATGTGACACGATAGGTTCAAACTTCACTGCATCTGCCGTAAGCTCTTACGTAGGAATAATTAGCTTCCAATTAGCAACCACAGGATTGCATGCATGAAAACATAGAAGTTTACAGCACATCTGAAAGATCAATCCATTTAATTCCATTCCCCTGCTGTTTATCCCACATCTTTTAAAGTATATTTTTCTCTTTCAAGCATTTGTCTGATTCCCCATTTAAAGCTATTGTTAACTCTTCGTCTACCATCCTCTATGGTAAAGCATTCCATTCCCTAACCATTTACCCTATACAGTGAAGTAGGTGTGCTTCCATTTTTTTTACTGTGTCTAATATCTTACATTTACTCATATTGAACTTAATTTGCCTATCAGCCTAGATAATAATAATAATAACCCTTGGATTTGATATAGCACCTTATCACGTCTTCAAGATGTCTCAAACCAGTTCACAAAATATGCTGTAAAGTGAATTGGCTGTATATTTTGTGGGTGAAATGCAGATGCGCACCTTATTGAGCACTCTTTGTAAGATCTTGGCTGCCTCTTCAGATGCTGCAGCATTCCTGTCAACCCCCAGCTTAACGTCAAATACAAACTTTGCACTGAATCTGCAACTCCATGATGTAAAGTAATTTTTTGTGCTATTATTTTGTGATAGATCTACGGAAGCATAAACCCACGTCATAAATGTCTCCTGCGTGAAGTGATTCTTCCAGGAATATATTTAAAAACACTTCCTTTCATTGTCAAAGCTGCCACCCCATCTTGACCTTGGCAGTTTTGATTCATCCCCTGATCTGATCTGCACTTTCCTCTTTAAAATCTGGAATTTCTGATAAACTTTCAGCATCCCCGTCTTTTTATAACTAATATAAATTCTGGCAAATTGGGAGTGCTTGTAACCTTGCCTTGACTTGTTCTTGCGACTGAAGTGCGCAGCTTTGCGTTACATCGTGGCCGGTGAGTATTTGCAGAGGACAGAGGGTCAGTATTTTGTTGAGTGCGTAACAGAGGAAGGAAGTTGGCTTTGGGCTGAAAGATTTATATTCCACAGTGCAAATATATGGTGTAACTGTCTAATCCTTGCAACTTAAAAGAGATCTGGGTTTGTAATGCTATGTGAACCGTGCTTCATGTGTTTATCACAGAGCTGCAGCAAAGTGCCCAGATGTATGCGTCAGAACAAACCACACAGACTGTTGTAGCACAGTTAGTCTGAGCCAAGCAAATAATTTGGAATCACTGCAAGGGTAATGGTGGTTTCACCTTCATCTTGCATTGTGTATATATTAACATAATGAGTTAGATCTATTCCTCTGAATGTGGAAGACTCTCTTAGTTAAAGTAAACGTAATGGAGTAAAAAAAAATTGCCTTTACAGGGATAAACTGGGTGGGAATCATTATGCATCCGGTGTAGTGCTTTACATGCACTGCTGCAGCTGTGGGTGGAGCCAGCCTAGTCTATTTAGTGAATTATAAAAAGCTTACAGCACAGAAGGAGGTCTATTGTGCCCATTCTTGTGCTTGCATGCTTTCTCCCCCTACCCCTCCGCCCCCATTGAAGGGATGTGCTCTAATCCCTTTCTCCTGCTCTTACTCTATTGTATTTGTGCTGCTACTAGCTTCTGCACTAGAGTTACCTGCTCTCCTATTTCATCGTTGTTCCCTTCATCATTATTGTGTTCATACTGCCAGTAGCAAGAGATATTTTCCTCCTGGTAGTATAGAGTCGTGAAGCAGGAAAGTCACATGCATAATGCCTGCTCCACGTGACTTCCAATGTTTTGTCTTACTGAGCTTTCACAGGAATTGTCACATACCACAAAATCAAGTGTCTTGTGTTTTTTAACGCTATCAGTGCCTGGATAAAGTTAAAATGTTCTGCTCCGAGTTTGCTTGAGAGATGGGAGATTTGCACAGCCCTCACAATAAGGGGTTGAGTATATCTTGCATTTACACTGTGTTTTGATGGGAGCAGGACTGCCAAAAACTGTCACACCCACAGTGACTAATTCCTTAACTGCGGCAAAACATGGTGATTTTTGCTGCCATAAGTGCTTGATGTACACCTGGATCAGAGAAGGACTGAAAAGACTTTTGCTTTGCCCGTGTCAATTGGACCATTATTTTAGTTCCACTTTAACCCTGCTTCACCAAGCCCTGCACATTAGACAAAAGAGGCTCTATTCACTGCCATCGATGATCAAGTGATCTACCCTACCTGCTCTCTGCATTTTGTTTTGTGCATAAATGCTCATCAGCAAAATTTACAGTAAAATCCTAACTCCAGTATTTCCGAAGGGCAGGAAGTTTCAAGACTCCAGATTAATGGCAGTCTGATACTTTAAAATATAGATCGGTTGAAGGTAGATTCCAACTCCCCTTTGTGTTTGAGAAAAAGCATTCAGTAATAAAGTTGAGGGGGAAGTGAGGGAAATTATTGATCGCAAGTGTGAGGCAAGGTAAATTGGAAGATAATTTGGGAGTTAGTGCAGACAGGATCAATTTGGGGTGTGGTATTTAAAAAGGATGTGAAATACTGCGCGAGTTCCACTAGTCACTAAAACTTGTTTCTCTCTTTGTCTTTTACCCTCTCAGTTGGTGAATTCGTAAGCGATGCTCTCCTTGTCCCAGATAAGTGCAAGTTTCTGCATCGGGAGAAGATGGACACATGTGAGAACCACCTATACTGGCACACTGTGGCTAAAGAGGTACGCTCCATTTACTGAAAGCTGGGTCACACTTACTCAGCAAAAGAAGTGTGGGTGCGGGTGGGGGAGATTAGGGAACGGGGGTCCAGAAACGGGGTGGGGAGGATAGCACCTGGATGCCTTGCAGAAAGCTCATGTCGGAGGATTGGGTGGGAGAGTTGGGATTGGAGGAATAAGAAGCGAGATTTTAGAAATGATGTCACAAGGTCTTGTAAAACAACACATAGCAACTTGGGTTTAAATAAGCGCTTTTTAAGTAGGATGTGTTTTCCACAAAACTTTACAAAAGCAATAGGGATCACTGAGCAGAAGAAGTAGAGGATATTGACCGAAAGTACACTGTCAAAGCAATAGATTTTTAGGAGGATTTTGAAGGGGCAGATTTCTCCTCCGGTATTGATGGCACAAGTCTGCAACAAGTCTGAAATTCTTTCATTCTGATTTTATGCAGCATCAAGTGGAATAGTAGCTGACCAGCAAATTGCTAATAGAATTTTCAATTATGCCACATAGCCTCTAAAAGTTGCTAATGCCTCAGCATTTTACCAGGGGAGTTTAATTATCAGGGGAAGGGAGGGATGCTGAGGTGAGTGCTTCTTTAAAAAAAAAGGCTTTATGATGTTGCAAATTTCAGTGTTTTTCTTAATTGTTTCAGATTCCTTTTTATATTGCCATCGGGAAAGATTTGCTGGAATGATTGTTATAAAATATGTCCTAGAAATAGAATTTCTGTTAGTGCCGAATGTTGCCAGAACGCAGGCTCGGGGACTGTGTTTAAATATTTACGTGTTTCAAGGCCACTCTTCCTGATGAGTTAGTTAGCAGAGCGTAGTGTGTTGTGTGGAATAGAACCACGCTTAGCAGCAGGGGCTCTAAGTTTGATCCTTGATCTTCGTTGGGTTAATCAGACCACAGCTAAACCAAGCATCACAAGACAGGTTCTGATGAAGAAGGCCCTTTTGTTCTCATCCGTCCAGGAAACCATCTTCCCATTATAATAACAAGTTGTTTCTTAAATGAGTTCCAGCATCCTGGCCTTAGCTACCCTTCCTCGTAACCTTTTTCCTTCTGCTTAATAACCTCTGAGTGTAGAAATACTGGTCGGTGCCCAGAAATTGCTCTTCGTAACCCTGTATCCTATTGTCCTGATGCCTGGCGTATCTGCAATTACTGTTTTGGTTTTACTTTCTCATTCCCCTTTAGCACCTTATAAATCTCTCTAAGGTCCTCTCTAATATGTCCATTTTCTATGCTTATTGAGCCATTTCTTATTGCTCATTCCTTTAACGCTGAGGATAATCCTTGTTATTTCTCTTCTGCACTGCCTCTAGGGCCTGGCAGCTCTTTTATAGCACTTTAAGTGGAGTTGTACACAGTACTCCAAGAGCACTGAAGAGAAACTGTCCAGAACACATGGCCCTAATTGTTGCGCAATGACTTCTGCTGGAAGTGGCTGTGGAAGTGGGTGAGGGTGGATTTGGGCGTTGACGTCCTGCTGGCCTACATAATTTCCCTAGCTTACTCCTTTTGAGTAGCTGCTTGGGAAAGGTATCACAGGACGTTTGTCTGTGGAACCATAAGTTAAGTGGCTCAACTCCATAACACACTGTACGCAACATTAGACACCACCTGACTTGCTTAAACAGCTGTATGCTCTTTAATTGCAGATTGACTGACTTAAACAAATAGACTGCCCTGTGGCTGTAAATTGGCTGAGATAGTTTGGCTGAGTTGGTAACATGCTCACGTCTGAGCAAGGATTGTGGGCACAAGCCTCTCATTGTGCCTTTTGGATTATTTGAAAAGAGAAGGGAGTTTCTGGGACTCACAAATAACTGAAGTGAATGACCAATTTTGTTTCTGGAGGATTGTCCAGGACATAGGAAGAAAGTCCCTTTTCTTCTCAAATAGTGGCATGAATCGTCAAAAGCCGAATGGACTTTTGACGATTCATGCCTTCAATGTCTCGTCCACAGGACGATATCAGTTCAACACTCCCCAAGCACTAGACTTGAGAGTCAGGCTAGGGTTGTTTCTAGGTAATTTTACCCAAAACTCATGTTTGTATGTGTTTTCTTGTGTTTTGATTCTGTGTGCCTGCCCAGGCCTGCGGTGACAAGACCATGAACCTGAAGGACTATGGTATGCTGCTTCCTTGTGGAATTGACCAGTTTCGTGGCGTGGAATTTGTCTGCTGTCCCATTTCAGAAGAAAATGAGAAGGTTGACTCGGTGGATGTGGATGAGGAAGATTCGTACATTTGGTGGGGTGGAGCTGATGCTGAATATTCAGATGGCGGGTGAGGTTCTCGATATTGGAGCTTCCTTTTTAATCTCGACTCACCCTCATTGTTAACAAATCAAATCTGCACAAGATTGGTGCCTGTCTATTGAGAATGAATGGTACATGTGACAGATTAATCTATATATAAATATACAGTCTATATATCTATATAATAAATATACAGTCAATTCACTTTACAGTATATTCTGTGAAGCGCTTTGGGACGTCTAG
Organism: Callorhinchus milii; assembly: GCF_018977255.1. Classification (NCBI taxonomy): domain Eukaryota; kingdom Metazoa; phylum Chordata; class Chondrichthyes; order Chimaeriformes; family Callorhinchidae; genus Callorhinchus; species Callorhinchus milii. The sequence goes on along the minus strand of NW_024704745.1, from coordinate 7,266,111 downwards.
AAGACGTGAAAAGCGTTGATTTCAAGATCCTCATCCTCACCTACAAGGCCATTCACGGCCTCGCTCCCTCCTACATCTCCAACCTACTATCCCCCTACCTACCTGCCCGTACCCTCCGTTCCTCTGGCTCCGGTCTGCTCCACGTCCCCCGCCCCAACCGCCCTACCATCGGTGGTCGGGCCTTCAGCCTCTCAGCCCCCAGGCTCTGGAACTCCATCCCCCAGTGCCTTCGCCTTGCTTCCTCCCTTTCCTCCTTCAAGGCCGGTCTCAAAACCTTTCTCTTTGACCGTGCCTTCAGCTCCCCTCTCGACTCTCTTCCCCTCCTCACTCCCTCCCTTCCCTCCCTCACCCTGACCATTTTCCCCCTCCTCTCTCCCTCCCTTCCCTCCCCTCACCCTGACCATTTCCCCCGTGCTCGGGTCATGACCCAACTGTGCAGCGCCTTGGGACGTCCTCCTGACGTGAAAGGCGCTCTATAAATGGAATGTTGTTGTTGTTGTTGTTATATCAAATGCAAGGATTATTATTATATACTTACAATGTATGGTTCTTGCAAAGGTTACAAAGAACGTACAGCACAGGAACAGGCCACTTTGCCCAACCAGTTTGTGCCAGTGGTTATACTCCACATGAATCTTCTCCCATTCCTTACTCCCTCCCTCACACAATTTATTGCCATAATAAAAAGCAGCATTCCTGATTGTATTGGACGAAGTAATGAACATCGATCGTTGATGATCCTTGCATTTGATATAATGCATCAATGTCTCATTTGCTGTCAAGTGAAGTGAAATACTGCCACATTTGTGAGGCAATGTATGGTTGCCATTTGTGAGCAAATGTGGCAATATTTCTTTGCGCACAACAAAGTCCCACAAACAACCATAAAGCAAATGACCAATTTATCTGGCGGTTTCCTAAAATTCCTTTCTGACATATCAGCCCATTTTTGTAATCCTTTCACCTTAATGTAATGGATTGAAATGTTTGCAGTGTCAGGTTGGCTGGCAGTTGTGCTTTTGTACAGAATATCCCATCTAAATATTGTGTTAGTGGGTTTGACTTGGAGCCCAAAGGGGGGGAGAGAGGGAGAATTAAGATGAGTAATGTCTCCCTGGGCAGATCCAGTCATCCAAGGTAAAACTTGGGGGAGTTATGGATATGAGCTCTACCCTACAAGCCAAAGTACACAGATCTAATGGCTAATACGTGCTAGACAACGACATCAAAATGTTGAAGTCTACAGATAAATATTTGAACGAGAAAGATATTAAAAGGGCGTAGAGAAAGGGTAGGGGAGTTGGGTTAAATGAATAGTTCTTTCCGAGAGCTAGCGAATGCTCAATGGGCCAAATGGCCTCCTCTGTTGTAAAATTCTATGTGAATCCTGAGACTTTGGTAATGCTGTTTAACTGTGGCTTGACATCCTGAGGCCCAAAATTCGATCTGGTACCCGTTTTATCTTAAAATTTAAAAACTGTGGGAAATTCTTAAAATTAGTTTCAATTTGCAAGTCGGTTTGCTTTTAAGAGTTGCTGAAAGCTAGCATTCCAATGGAGACTAAATTTAAGAATTTTCCATGATTCTTACATTTTACCAATCTTAAATTTTAGGAAAAAAAGCTGACACAGACTAAAACTGGGTAGAATTTCAAGCCAGTGAACACTTTTAACTGGGTTGCGACCTTTGACAAGTTGCGCAAAGGTTCAAATACGGTTTAAAACAAGACGAACACTTCTGAAAGTAGGATTTAAAATTGTTTTCAGTAATCCTGGGATAAAACCTGGACAGTATTTTTCTCCCATTGTTTTTTTTTAAGGCTTGCAAATGTGGCTTTGCTTGATTCATTCAATTCAGCTGCTGCAGAGATGTTCTCCTATTGTTAAGGGATTCTTCTGTACTTCACTCGGTCCTGTTCATTTGAGAAAATCCTCTTGCATCCTGTTAAGTATAATCAGTGCCTGTAGGAGCATTGAACATTTAGAATTTTTTTTTGCTTATTTCAGCTGCAAACATGATGAAATGCTTTGCAGGAAAGAGCCAGGATTTAATTTGAGATAATGATTGATGTGTTTTGTTGCCTTGCACCGTCCGCCATAAGATTTCAGTGTCACGTTGAGGGTGTTGACCAAAGACGCCGTTGAAGAGTTACGTTTTTAAGGAACATTTTGAAGGATGTTGGGGAGAATTTGGGGAGAGAGTCGCAAAGAACAGGAACATAGCGGCAGAAGGCTTGGGTTGGAGAGAGGGGGGAATGAGTAATAGACCACCGTCAGAACTATTCTCATCTTCCTTACCCCCACATAGATAATCCTTGCATTTGATAAATCATGTTGTCAGGGCATCTTAAATTTGCTTACTACAGTGTCCCACAAATGGCCACGCAGTGAGTGATCAATTTTATTTGGGGGATAGTTAGCCAGAACTCCGGGAGAAATTCCTTTCTCTTTTCAAATCATGCCATGAGATCTTTAATGTTGACCTGAACAGGCATCTACCACCAGCTAATAAAATAGGAGAGCAGGCTTGTTCACTTGAACATTCTTCCCTAGATCCTATTTGCTTGCCATTGCAACATTCATCTGAAGTCCTGCATTGTTTCACATAAAATTAAATCTTTGCTGTTTTGAAAATGTTTGAGCAGCCAAAAATGTCACACTTTACACTGTCTACACAGAAGTAAATATTCAAACCAAGGTATTAATGTTATCTAATACTTACAGTGACAGATGGCCAGAACAGCTTAATAGCAGCTCCCGTCAGGCTTCACTAAACCATTAATTACTCAAGAAATAAATAAGGTATCATACCACTAGTAGCAGATAGCTGCTGCACTCAATGCGACGTGTGAAAGTCATCACCACAAGTTGCTACTGAAACTGGAATTGTACATCTTTTTGTAATTTTATTTGCAAAGACCAATGCTTTTAAGACAAGCCCCGTGTCAGCACTTTGAGCGCCTAATTTAGGCTGATACTCCAGTGCATTGTCAGAGGTTCCGTGCTTTGGATGAGACGTTAAACCGAGTTCCTGTCTGTGCCTGTCAGGTGGATGTTATAGATTCCATGGTATCATTCAAAGAGAGAAGGGAGTTTGTCCCGGTGTCCTGGCCAACAATCCCGCCCCCCAGATAAAATTTGCTTTATGACTGTTTATGGGATATTGCTGTGCGCAAATTGGCTGCTACATTTTCCTACAAAGTACACAGTCAGTACACCTTACAGAAATACTATGAAGAGCTTTGACATGTTTTCATTGACCTTGACATAGAATCTTTATAAAATGCAATGATTATTATTCACTGTTTTCTTGATTCTTGTGATTAGTGTGTATCAGTACTTTCTAGACCCGTGGTGGCGAACCGTTATGTGCACCTAACAAACTAAACGTTCTTTGTTGAATATTCCTTGATTTATGCCATCAATCAAGAATATTCAATCAAGAAAAAACAAAACACACAAGAGATCGAACATGGCCTTAACTAGACTCGGTGGGTGGGGGGGGGGGGTGTGGGGGTGCTCCTTATTGACCCTGCAGACCAGAGTTTGGCCACCACTGGTCTAGACTGTGTTCTGTGTCATCTTGTCCTTGCCATTCTAGTCATTGCCAGACTATTCAAATTTGTGGGATTGCTTTATTTATTTTTGGGGAAGGCAAAAAAAAACTAGGATTTCAACTCATCTGGTGCAGTAACCTGTGTGGACATATGTACAGAATCAGATTGTGCTCAGATGCAATGCATTCAGCTGCAATCCAAGTTCACCCTTGTGCAATCGCCATTCAGGCAAGGTACTGAAGGATTGCCCTGTGGTTTGAATGGGTCTTACTCCCCGAAAAGATTTAGCATTGTCAAAAGAGTCGGGCAAAAATTGGTGAGAAATGTATAGAAATAAATTTAGCTTTGTGTGAGGGGGGAGAAACACATTTTCTATCTAAACAGTTCCAAAATATCAAAGGACAAAGAATTAATGATTCTTTTTGTCTCTTTCCATTTGATTAATAAATTTTTATGATGTGGAATTTCCTCGGTGTAAATGGCTGTTGAAGCTGTGTCAATTGTGAGACTTAATAAAAATTAGTTAAACGCTCGAAGCTTAAAATTAAAGGTGATGGTGAAAGCTTCACGGAAAGGAGATTAGAGTCGATGGCTCCAGTGGGTCCAGCACGACACAGGCACAATGGGGCAAGAGCAGGGGGAAGGGCTTTAGAGTCGATGGCTTCAGTGGGGGTAGCTAGCGCTAGCACATGTACAATTGGGAAACAGTAGGAGGAATGGGATTAGATCAATGTGTCATTGAGGAGGCAACGCTGCACAGACACAGATGGCCTTCTATGCTGCCTTTGTATTTATGACCTTGCCAGTGGGAATAACCCATTTAATTTGATTGAGCAAACTGCAGTTCATGTACTGCTACCTGGCATAGAGTCCATGCAATACAATTTACATTTATATAGTGCCTTTCACATCCGGGGGACGTGCCAAAGTATGTAAGTCTAAAGTAAACATTGTTTCTATTTGTGTATTTTTATGACCGTTTCCTTTTTTACGGATAGGTTGCACTCGGGAGTTAAATTCCTTTGCTCTGACTGGTTAATGGGAGTGTTAGAGTAGCTCTGAAATATGCATGGATGGAAGCTGTACATAGGAGCTTGCAATAAATCCTGTGCAGCACTTTGAGGCATTCTCCTGACGTGAAAGATGCAATATCAAATCATAGAATCGTGGAATTGTATAGCGTAGAAGGAGGCTATTCAGCCCATCATGCTTGTGCCAGCGCTTTGAAAGAGCCACCAACTAGTCCCACTTCCCCGCTCTTACCCCATAGCCCTGCAATTTTTTCCTTTTTAAATATCTAATTCCCTTTCAAAGCTATTATCGAATCTGCTTCCACCACCCTTTCAAGCAGTGCATTCCAGATTATTGCAATAATGCAAGGATTATTATTATGCAATCAGATTGTCACTGGAGGAAATGCAGGTGAGTTTAGGAGTTTCATGCCTTGGGTTGTCTGAACTTGGAATGCTTTGCCACAAGTCATTCTCAAGTTGAGAGCAGAACGATATCTAAAAGGGAATTGTATTTGAAGAGCAACATGAGGGGGAGTGTAAAAAGCAGGCATTTGTGAATTGAACGGATAGCTCCAGCAGAGGAGCTAACACCATCTTAAGACGCAACTGTAATTTATCGAATAGGATATCATTTTTGTTTACTAGAAACTCAACAAGCTGTAGTAACACGGTTCTCAATTCTGTTTCAGGGACAAAGTGATCGAAGAGGAGCCCATGGATGAGGAGGAAGAGGTGGACATCGAGGATGATGATGATGAGGAGGAGGACGAGGATGATGAAGATGATGATCAGTATGAGGACCCCACTGAACACACCACCAGCAGCACCACAACCACCACAGAGGCCATTGAGGAAGTAGTGCGAGGTAATTGGAGCTAAATAAGCACATTGAAGTTTACATCTTTGAAATGGGTGGTGTAAGGTTAACCCAATGAATGGGATCACAAACAAATATACAAGGGATAATTGTGGCCTGTAGTTCTTCAAAATATTTGGTGGCTAACAAGATGGATCTAATAAGGGCCACATCCCATTCAGGTTTGACATATTTGAATCTGGGAATTGAGGTATTTATGGGGGCGGGAGAGGGCTGAAATTCACGATGTTGACTTAATCCAAGCGTTAATGTTCAAATGTATGTTCGTTGGAAAATGCAAGTTTCAAATGACTCAATCAGTAGTTTTTTCCCAATTGTGTCCGAGGAGGTAGGGGAGTTGAAAGGAGGGTTTGACACTAACTTACGTGAAGCATTTGTTTTGATGGCTACCAATTTTGATTGCATAGGTTTGCCCTGTTCTGGGGTTGCTCACAGGCCTGTAGGATCAGAACGGTAATCAAACCTAACAACTGTGTTTGAATGGCTAGGTTAACCCTGGCCACTAATCTCACAAACAAAATCATGGGTGGGGAGGTGGGGGAGGAATGGAATAACTTTTATTAAATTTGCATCTAGATTTTTCTTACTCAGTAGTTGTCTTTTTCATTCATTAAACAGTCAGCCTGGCTCCGTTGAGAGCATTCACGCATCTGAGTCAGAAGGTGGTGATTTCAAGCCTCTTGTAGGGATTCTGAGCTCACAATCTCATGCTCCCATGCAGTGCTGGGGGAGCACTGTGTTGTTGGAGATACCTTCCTTCAGATTAGACATTAAACAGTGGTTCCATCTGCCTCAGGTGGATGATTGCTCCTGGGGCATCCTGTTTGTCCTTCGCACCATCCGCCCCACCATCGGAGGTCACTCTTTCAACCACTACATCCCTAAACTCTGGAACACTCTCCCTCAATCCCTTGGCCTTGCCCCCTCTCTCTCCTTTTTCAAGACCTGCCTGAAGATCTTCCTCTTCAACCATGCTTACAGCCACACCCCCCCCCCCCCCCCCCCCGGCTCTGGAAGGCGCTATGTAAGTGCAAGTTGTTGCTATTGATTAAGACCCCATATTTGAGAAGAGTAGGGAGTTTCTCCTGGTGTTCTGGACAACAATTGACTAAACAAAATTGGTTGGTTACATCATGGCTGTTTGTGGGATATTGCTATGCGCAAATTGGCTGGTGCATTTCCCTACAAATGTACAGTCACTACACTACAGGAAATTCCATGGAAACCCATTGAGCCATCTCAGCGTGACAGGATGCCATATCAAATGACACTATTATTGTTAAACAGTGTGTAAGTAAATCACTGCAGCTGTACATGCATATTGAGATGGTTCAATAGGGACCCTTAATTGCAACATATTCAAAATCTGGAGGGTATTTTAGCCTATTGCTTTTCTCAAAGGCATCATTTTTTTTTAAGTGCTCTGCCTCTTTCCTCCCACGAGCGGAATCTGCACAGCCCCCACTGCAGCGCAGATTCACCAGAATAATACCAGGGCTTAAATTATGAGGACAGGTTGCATAAATTTGGTCTCTATTCCCTTGAGTTTAGAAGGTTGAGGGGTGATCTGATTGAGGTTTTCAAAATAATAAAGGGATTCGATAGGGTAGATACAGAGAAACTATTTCCTCTGGTAGGGGAATCCAGAACAAGGGGGCATAATCTTAAAATTAGAGTTAAGCCATTCAGGAGTGAAATCAAGAGGCAGTTTTTCACCCAAAGGGTAGTGGAAATCTGGAACTCTCTCCCCCAAAAGATTGTTGATGCTGGATCTTTTCACATTTTCAAGACTGAGGTGGATAGATACTTGTTACGTCAGGGTATAAAGGGATATGAGGCAAAAGCAGGTAATTGGACATGAGATGCTAATCAGCCATGATCTTATAGAATGGCTCGAAGGGCTGAATGGCCTTCTCCTGTTTCTATAGTTCTATATTTTTTCTATATTTAAATTTGCAGTACTGAAGAATGGCATTGGTTCCATCGTGTCTGTGCTGGCTCTTTTAAGAGCAATCTTCTTCAGGCCCCTTTACCTGATCCTTCCCTCATACCCCTGTGGTTGATGTCTTGATACAGATTTGCTCCAGCTGAGATGAGGAACTCATCAACAGGAGGATTTTTTTGTGATGGTGATGGGAGGATGCGGGAGTAAAGGGGTCACATTAGCATGACCTCAGCATTCCCTATTTCCCCTCCCCACCCAAGTTATGATCCTTTCTCGTCGAGATGCACTGGAAGCCACTTTGCTCGTTTTACTCTTTCTTTCCACCTCCCCATTTCTAAAGTGGAACAGCGGAGACACTCAATGACATATCGATGTGTGTGTGTGTGTGTACGGGGGGAGAGCGGTGGGTCACCTTCCATCATTACAGTGCCGATTCGCCCATAGCCTCTGCACTCTGCTATCCTTCATGAGTGAAGAAAGAAAGCTCTTTTTTGGCGGAGAATATATGTATGATTGTGGGGTGCGGGAGAGGGCCTGAATGGTGGGTTTTTTTGGGTGGGGGGAGGATTGGGTGTTATGCAATGGATCTGGGAGTGGGGGGCTTGTGGATGTGTTTGCCAGTGTTTGTGTGAGGGGGTGGGGGGAAGTTGGGGGGGGGGGCAGGGTTAACAAACTCATTTGAGGGAGGATTTGAGTCTTCTCCCCCCCCCTCCACCTCTCTTAGAATCTGTTCCTTGTTGCATCTGCTGCGCCATGCAGCCCACGCACATCATATGACTTAGCCCTGCAGTAGACCGAATGCCTATGAATAATACAGATGTATTTTTTTAACCAGGCTGATGAAAGGATTAATGAAAAACTGATCATCTTTTCCCTGCCCGTCACTTATAACTGTGTTTTCTGCTTGATTTCTGCTCTCCGGTGCCTTTGGTCGATTAGCAGAGCATCAATAATTTCTACTCATTTTACAATAAAAGCGTAATGACTTATAACTAAAGGCATAAAAAGCAGAAGACAAATTGCGGGCGGCTAGTAGCAAGAATAACTCAATTTTATATGTGGCACTAAACTGGTGATTTCCACTTCAGTGGATTACACAAGCTGCACAATAACAGCTCTACCGAATTGATCAAACTTTGTGTCGATTTTCACACTGCGACATCAACTTATTTGTTGGAAAATCTCGGTAAGTTTGCAAGCAAAACTGCAGTTGCAAAGAGAGAATACTTTCACATGGCTGTACGAAAACTGACACATCTGTTACTGCACTTTGTCCCTCTGTTTGTCCCTTTGTAATGCTGCAACACCCCTTTACCAGTGAACTAGAATTCGGTGGTAACTGGGTGACTGAAAGCGCCCCGTGGAAGAAGATAACACTGTGCTCTTATTATTAACGGAATGGGTCCTACTCTGCTTGGGAGAGCCAAAGTCTTATTAACACCAGCAAGGCAACCTTCTAGCATCAAAATTTTAGAAAGTACAATTTTGAAAATAGTTCCTTTGTGCCTGTTAAAGCCATCAGATTTCATAGGTCGTTTGTTGCAAGTAACATCTGTGCTTGATTTAAGGATCCTTTTATAGCAGCATAACTAGGGAATATGGAAATTATTTGGAATTTTGAAACCCCTGTTTATGACTTGATTGCCTAATACAGTATAAATTCATGCTCCCCCCGATGGAAGAAAACACACGCATAAAATTGTGATTCTAATCCTCAACCCTGCCCTTAAAGGTTTTGATCGTACGAATGGATCAGAAATTGATTTCACCTCAGCCGCTCAGCTTGTGCAGTGAAGTTGGAACATTGGGCTTTGATTGCTGGCGGTTGCAGATGTGCTCTTATTCATTTCTTTAACACGCTGTCTCCCTGTGGACATTTGACTCGCATGCCATCCTTCTCACTGGTGTGGCGTTATATTTTTGGAGGAACCAAGCCAGGGTGGGTTGTACCTGATAGGAAGGAAGCATGACCATTCTTGCCAAACCTTTCAATAAAATTCTACAGTGTTCAGGTAATTGACTTGCTGGTTCGGAGACAGATGGACCATTTAACTCTGGAACTAGTCTGAACAAGAAAAGTTAGCACCCTGCCAAAAAAAAAGAGCCTTTTGCAAAGCCATTGTGAAGTCATGCAGATTTCATATTTGGCTTTGATTGCTGGCGCAACCACGCGTGTTGCATTCAGACCGAAACGTTCAGGGCAACTCCTGATCAGTCAAGCCGCAAGCAGCCTGTGTTGTGAGCTTGTGGAAGTTGTTCTTGATTATCTTGTGCTGTGCAACTGCCTACTTGGAGCTGTGTAACCATGCCTACTTTGCTTAGCATGCTGTCTGGTCGATTTACAGCCTGTCGTCGTGACACGTAATTCTGTATCCAAAAGTGTGGTTGTCGCAGAATCTATATTACAGTAGTGCAACGCATTTTACAGAGGACACAGCGCTAGTTGGTGATCAGTTGTCTCACCTGATTCCAAAGCTCCCGAGGGATTCCAGCTATCCCAGGCTGTGTGGCTTGTTCCCTTTTCACAAGTATGCTGTCCACGACCACAGCTTGTGCCAGGGGTATGGGGGAAGGAACAGGTAAATGGGCCCGAAGAAGATTGCTCTTAAAAGAGCCAGCACAGACACCACTGACATGACAAGCCGAATGATCGTCTCCTGTGCTGAAAATGTTAAAGATTCTGTTCTATTCTCAGCATGAAAGGGGCGCGTGGGCTTATGAATTCGCCCCCATCCTTGGCTTCTAAAGAGGATTTGTTGGCTGCATGGGTCAGCGATAAATTGCTCTTGGAAGTCAAGTGGTGCTGCTGCCCAATCTTATTTGGCAGATGGTAAACTTTAAAAGTACCTTAGCTTTGGTAACAATTTGGTTTTAAGCGATACACAAAGCAGTGAAATGCTCCAGGTATGAGAAACAAGTTGACAAGCATTTTGTCCAAAATCCAAACACCTGTCCAAAATCCCTAACCTCACAGCCTTTATCCCATGTTTTCAATCACTTTCTTTTTGAACGTCCTTTCAGTCATCTTTCCCTCCTACTCTTTTTCTCTTTTCCCCCACCACTTTGGTCTGCAATCCATGCCAACCCTGCAAAATGCTTCTGAAGGATTGAGACATTACCCTGTGTGACAGGTGATGTATAAGTGCAAGTTGTTGCAATCAGGTTTTTGAAGTAAGGTTGCTCTTGTATACATGCTGCAGATCCCAAACAATGTAAGGGCGGATTGTATTTGCAGATTTGTTTCCCTCTTCTTGACTGACAAATGCTCGCATCTTTCGTATTCAGAAGTTTGCTCTGAGCAAGCGGAGACTGGGCCCTGCCGAGCGATGATTCCCCGGTGGTACTTTGACATTGGTGAAGGAAAATGCGCACAGTTCATTTACGGAGGCTGCGGAGGGAACAGGAACAACTTCGACTCGGAAGAGTACTGTCTGTCAGTCTGTAGCAGCGTCAGTAAGTGAACCCATTGCCTGGTTGCAGTTTCTGTGTGGCTCTGGGCACTGAATGCCTCAGCCAGCTCTACTGTCCAGCCACAAGGATAGTACCACTGCTTACCAACTAACACCTGCTGTAGTGGATCTCATCGCTCTGATATTTCTTTAACCTGATTCCCGTTTAGCTGCTATCTGATAAATTCTCTCTACACACTTGTATATATATGTAGTGTGTTTTGTTAACATAATTTTGCCTTTAGGATGCTAACTTCTTAACTCTTCTGTAGATTTTAGGATTTGCTTGCAGCATTTAACCTCTTGGTTTATTAACCTTTAACTTCTCTGCTTAAAACAAAGTTGCGTGTCGGAGATGTAAACCCATGATGTGCGGAACCACTTGACCTACTTTTCCAGCACTTCCTGCAGTTCTCCACGGTGGATTGCACTGATCCAAGTGCAGTGAAGTAATGTTAAAGTGCATCGTTCTTTCATATTTCTCGCCAGTGGGAACAGGTCGGCAGTGTTTGAAGTGAGTGTGCGGTGGCTGGACTTGAGTAATTAAGACAGCTGCTTTGCATTGCAGGGAAGGAGTGGGGGGGAGAACAAGCTGCAAACAGAGAGGAAATTGTGTTATATAAGGAATCTGTCTTTTTTTTAAAAAATGCTGAGTATGCTTTTGCCTCACCAAGAATTCGTAATGTTAACCTGTCCTTCACTCCAGTGAAGACTTGTTGAGGTGTAAGTAATTCCTTTTGTGATAAGTCTCTGAACAGTGACTTAAAAGTTTCTCAGCAGTGTAAGAGTCTTTGTCCTCTCTACATCTCCCCCCCCCCCCCCACCCCCCACCCCACCCCTCCATAAGACTTTGGAGCTCATTGTCTCACTATAAAGTATTGTAGCTCTTGAAAACCTATTTCATCCTTCGCACATCCATTGTGGGGTTGAAGTCTACTCCATATGAATGGTTTCCATTCATCTGGTATGGAGTGCACCCTCTCCCTGGAGGTGCAGGTAGGCAAGAACCAAGACCCCAGAGCGTGCATTGCGATATAATAGGAGTTGAACCAGCTAAAACTGCAGCATACCTTTGGGAACCCAGGCAAGCTGCTTGTGCAGGCAGGACCATCTAAGCCAAAAGGAATAAGGTGGGAACGAGTGGTAAAACTCACTAAAGAGCCACCTGTGAGGGAAGTTGATCACTTTAAAGGGGAGCTCTCCCTTTTGGCCAATGATTTGTTACTGGTACATGTCTACAGAGTGTGGAGATTGCCTTTATTAATAACAGTAATACAACAAGATTACATTTGTATTAGCGCCTTTCATGTCGGGAGGACGTCCCAAGGAGCTGGAAATGTAAGGATTTTAATAATAATAAAATCCTTAATTTGATATAGTGTTGAGAACATTTAACAAGGTAGATTTAAAAAAAAATGGCTGAACAAGATTCCTAGAATCATAGAATTGTACAGCACAAAAAGAGACTATTCGACCCATCGTGTCTGTGCAGGCTCTTTGAGAAGAGGTATCCAATTCAATCCCACTCCCCCGCGCTCTCTCCATAGCCCTGCAAACTTGTCCTCCCCAAATAATTATCTAGTTCTCGTTTAAAAGTTGTTATCGAATCGGCTTCCACCACCCTTTCAGGCAATGCATTCCAGATCCGAACAACTTGCTGGGTGAAAACATTTCTCCTCACCTCCCTCTTTGTTTCTTTTAATAACTATTTTTAATCGGTGTCCTCGAGTTACCGACCTACCCGCCAGTAGAAATAATTTCTCCTTGTCCACCCTATCGAAACCCCTCATTTTTGAAAACTTCTATTAAGTCTCCTCTGAAGCTTCTCTGTTCCAAGGAGAATAAACCCAGCTTCTTTAGCCTCTTCTCATAACTGAAGTCTTTCATTCCTGGTACGATCCTGGTAAATCTCCTTTGCACCCCCTCCAATGCCTTGACATCCTTTCTAAAGTGTGGTGCCCAGAACTGACCGCAGTACTCCAGCTGAGTCCTAACCAGTGTTTTATAAAGGTTTATCATAACTTCCTGACTTTTGTATTCTATGCCCCTATTTATAAGCCTAATATCCCGTATGCTTTTTTAACAACTTTATCTACCTGTCCTGCCACCTTCAAAGATGAACTTATATGAACCCACAGGTCTCTCTGTTCCTTCACCCGGTTTAAGAAAGTACCATCAGCTTATATTGTCTGTCCTCCTTCTTCCCAAAATGCATCACTTTGCATTTCTCCACATTAAACATCATCTGCCACGTGTCTGCCCATTTTACCAGTCTGTCTATGTACATTTGCAGACTGTTACTATCCTCCTCACTGTTTACTACTTTTCCTAGCTTAGTATTATCTGCAAACTTGGAAATTGTACTCCCTATACCCAGGTCCAGGTAATTTATATAGATCAAAAACAGCGGTGGTCCCAACACTGACCTCTGGGGGCACGACTGCACAGTTCCCTCCAATCAGAAAAACAACCGTTTCACTCTCATCTCTTAATGTTTTGTTAAAAAGTGGCATTAAATGGTGCATATAATAGAACGGTATGATCTATTCACCTTCAATAGGATGTTAACTGAAATTACCAAAACACTTTGGAGCCATTAAGTAGCACTGGACAGTTAATGAGGTCTGAGTTTCCATTGCCAGGTGTGAATTCCTTTACCTTTAGCAAAGCTCAACCAGTTCAACCATTGTTTCCATACTTTCACTTCGTGGCAGCATGGGTCAGACATCAAAGGTTTGAGAAATGTCTGAGGAGGAGAGGGGGGGGAAAGAAACTTAATTTATAGCAAACATCTGTGTGATCTGGAGCCATTTATAGCTTTTGTTCTTAACACCTGCCTTATTCACTGTTCAAAATGGTATCTTGGAGGGAGAAGGAAAATTATGCTCTCTCATGCTCTTTCTGTTCTCTTCGCCCCCCCCGTCCCCCACACACACACACTAAAAAAAGTAAAGTAAGTTTTGTTTGCCAGAAATGCTCAATTCTAGAGTGTGTTGCTTATCTAAAAAATGAGCAAATTCGGGCCAAAAATGCCTTTCAAGCTCAGTACGGTTTTATTTCCCTAATAAATGTTCTCCCTTATTCCTCCTCTGAAGGTGCTTTTTACTAGTTGGGGATTGTTGAGATTTTGGAAAAGGAACTGTACTGTGTACCTGACCGAGAAGCCCTTGATGTCCTGGATGCAGAAAGCAGCACAGCTTTCCATTTCCCATCACTAGTGTTCCTCTCGCATTCAGTGCCTGTAATTCACAAGGAAAAGTGTAACTAGGAAGACAATAAAAACAGCACAGGGGGATTTTGGCTGACTTTTAAACCCATTTCCCTTAAATTTAATTATAAAATTCCTCAGGGGTCCAGTAACTTATTCTGAGATTAGAATCCAGGTGAATTTGGTGGTTGACTTATTGAAGACCAGGATGGAACACAAGAGAATCTGATCCACGTGTACAAGACTAGTGGAGCTGCCATTGACTTTCAGCTGAACTTGAAATGGTCCTACCACAAAATAGAGCATTGGATACATGAATATTAGTGAATAGAAATCCAGGGCAATGACTCGGAATTTGAGCTTGAGAACAACACAATCAAGTAGGATTCTAACTTTTCTTAAGACTCACATTCAGTTGTTGCTTTTAAAAGTCTTCTGAACTGCTAATCTTTAATCAGTTGAATCCCCTTTGCAAACATTTTACCCAACTTTTACAAGCTTTGCTTACAAACTGTGATGCTGTTAATTCATGCCAAATCTCTCATTCTTAAATACATTACCAACTGGAGATTGAATATAGAACCTTAATTGTGGAGCTTTCGGATTAGCTAACCTGTTTAATTTAAGAACATGGGGATGAGAAAAGGTCATTCAGCCCAATTAATACTTTCAGTCTTCAAGCTCTTAATTTAGGACCTGACCTGACTGTCTACTTTGGACTGTTTATCTTTCCTGAAACCTATGTTGTTCATTGATTGAGTCTACACCTGCGAAGCACATCCTTCGTAACATAATTCCTTCAGCCACTGTCCACTCCCAGTGTCTAGGGTGCAGGTTAGGGAGGAGACGCATTAAGCGTCTTGTATCTGTTCTTGTACTAAGCTCTAATAGGAAACATGTGAAGCCCCAGCTTGTATGTCTCCTGCATCATAAGGGACAGTGACTTGAATTGCATCCCTTTTGTAGATTATGACATCAGGGGAATTTGAGCTTGTGAACAACACAACAAAATGGGATTCTATCTTTGCTTACAACTCATATAAGGGAATCGTTAGAGAAATCTAGAGTGGGAATCATGTTGTGATTTCTTTCCTATCCTCTCATGCTTTTCCAAGCATCTTGAGGCAAATTGCTGTGGCCCACCACTGCCCTGATTCAGATCTAACTGCTTTTTATGGCTATGTTTTTTGGGTCACCATTTAGGATCTATTTTCATCTTTCACTATCACATGCACTTGTGTTTCTCTTATGACAGCAGTGTAGTGCACAACCAAGGATAGGTATGGACAGATACCTCAGCTCTGCCGTGTTTAGCCAACCATTTCCAAGCACGGAGCCAGGACTTACTTACTTGCCAAATTAAGTAACATTGGATGGTGGCATGATGCAAATGTTGCTCCTCGGATCAGTGCCATGCTCAGTCTGTCTTTTTTCAAGAAACAGCATGTGGGTTTTGTCTGACCGGACTCCTGGAATCTTTAGTTAAATATTTTTCATATTTCTGTACTTCAAATCCTTTAGCTTTGTTCTTATGGATGCGTCATCTCCATATTCTAGATTGTCAGTGGCAAATCTATTGGTTTGAACTTGAGTAATGGTTTGAGATGGTGCTAGGTGTTTTTGTGCAGTTTTAATCATTTCCTATATGAGAGTTTCAAGAGAAACTTGTGACATCTCAGAGTGCGATGTCAATTAGTCTTGCCGTGAGGTGTAGCTTTTGGCTGAATATCAGAGGAATCCAAATCTTGATGTGATCTAATTGAGGCATCCATCCTCCCATTATCATACTTTATTCTCCTTTCTCCACATTCTCCTCCACTACGAGCTTATAGAGCAATGGCCTTTGGCAACTTGCCCTCTTTCTGCCCAGGGAGTAGGAAAGTGAAAGCTCCTGAAGTCTATCACACCTTTCTTTCACGCTAATAAAAATGAGCACATGAGCCCAGTGGTGCTGACATCCTTAAATACTTCTCTGCCTTGCTCCTGTTTCAGTCATTGTTGCAGTTGACTGCTTCCTTTTCTGTTGGCTCAGCTCCTAGAGAACCATTCTTCCCGTTGGCTCAATCCAAGAGAGACTAGCATTACTGCTTTGTTTTGTCAATTGTTCCTTTTTTTTTTGCCCTCTCCAAACTTTTGCTGTAGTTTCTTGCTGAAATGAACTTGTCAGGGACAAAGTTTTAAATCTTTGTGTGCCTGTTGCCTCCTGTAATCTTGAAGGATAAAATGTGATTTAAGTTTTCTAAAGGATTTGTGTTTTGTATTGAGGGAGTGGCTCTATGGGCTTGCATTGAAGGAGGTGACACTGCATTTGTTTAGAAGGACTGACTATCATATCGATCTACGTTTAGCTATTATTTTGTGGCTTGAGGGTTGTAAGAAGGTGAAGCCAGTGTGCTTG
The DNA here is from genome assembly GCF_018977255.1 of Callorhinchus milii. Lineage (NCBI taxonomy): Eukaryota > Metazoa > Chordata > Chondrichthyes > Chimaeriformes > Callorhinchidae > Callorhinchus > Callorhinchus milii. Next base: position 7,249,665 of record NW_024704745.1, on the reverse strand, counting down.
TTTTTTTTCACGAAGGGATTTGAAGCTGATTAGGGTTTCCTTGTGTGCTCTCACTGTTCACACTTTTGTACAGCCTATAAATACCAACCTGATATTTCAACAGATTCAACAGGTACACTGCGACAGATATTTCAAGATTGAATTGCCCTGTTTATAATGGGATCAAACTATACCTAGTCAGAATTGTTTCTCAATAACACATGGAGCATTTAAATATTCTTTGCCTCCAGCAAGCAAAAAAAAGAGAGGGTTATCTAGATCCATTATTTCACACAGCACAAATCCAGTAAAATCCTCCTCTTCCTAATTCATTTCATTGCAAAGTATTCAAAATCCCAAGAGTTTTTCTGTCTGTGTCTATTATCTGGGTTGAAATCATACGTCTTGCTTGTTTTGCTTCCAGTCGAATGTCCAGTCGGAGGTTCCAGCTGTGGTCTTTGCCAGCTCATGCTCTGCACTTCTGCCAACAAATTTTGACTTCTGTTTTTTGCTTTCAACTCTGCATACATACCTCCCTTCCCACACGCATGCAGGCCACACATGCACCACGTGCACATTGTACACAAATGCACATGCACATACCACACAAGTGTAAAAATCAGCACATGTGCAGAGACATACAAATGGATCGGTGCAGTTTCATTGCCGAGACCGGTTCTATAACGTGTATTTCTGACTGACTGAATAACAAACTGGGATTGCTTTCTGTCTGAATGAAAGCTACTTGTGGGAGACTCGTGAAGCCCATGATTCCAGTGTAAGTGAGCTGTCTGGGAAGGTGAAGCCAATGTAGCTTGTTCTCTGACACTGTTAATCCAGGGCAGCCTCTCAAGAGGGTTGAATGGTTAGTTCAGGGCAATCTCTCTGAAGTGTTTGAACATTTCCTATCATGTTAATCTAACTGACCCTGGTTATGAATCCATCATATACTCCAGGGTTTCACAGCTCAAGATTACCGACTGAAATCACAGACATTCAGTTCAACACACAGACGGATTAGTGAGCCTCCTTTTTTAAGATGCACTTTAATGGAGCTTAAGGTTAAGATCATTTTTATAATTTCCTCTCCCACCTACTTAGTCCCTGCTACAGCCGCCAGCACTCCAGACGCTATAGACCAGTATCTCGAGACCCCGGGAGATGAGAATGAACATGCTTATTTCCAGAAGGCAAAGGAGAGGCAGGAAGCCAGACACAGAGAGCGCATGTCGCAGGTAGGTTTATTTTGCTTTGTATTCCCTGTGTCTTCACAATCGTGTTGACGGCATCACAAGAGTGGCATGGATCAGGAAAAGCCACTCTGGCCAAGTTAATCTCATCCTCTCCCAACCATCTTCCCATCTCATTTGTTTCTTAAATCTGTCCAGAACTCTGGCCTCACCTACCCTTCCCTGAACTGATTCCAGCTATTGTGCAGCAAAGAGATGCTTCCGGGCATCTCAACTGAAACTGTCCTTCACCATCCTAGACCTGTGCCAATTTGTCTTGTTACATTGGCATTATCAATAGGGCATTTAGATGCTCAGGGAGTGAGGGTGTTAAGGGAAATGGATTTAAAATATCTGTCATTGTTTAATAAATTGGCAGAACAGGCTCGATGAGCTGAATGGCCTCTTGTCCATATGTTTAGTTCTCCAATGGTGTGGTCTAATCCTAATAAATAGCCTAGTCTGGAGAAATGCTGCCAAAATGGGTTGCACTCCCTTGTGGTCTTTGTTTCCTACCACCTTATCATTGACAAGGAGCTGCTTGCTTTCCATCTGGCACTTCCATGCAGTGTTGTGGCTAAAACAGGATCTCGCGACAGAGATTGGGGGAGGATTAACAAAATCCTTCCACTGTTGCATTGCAGCATTCGTCTCTGCTCAACTGAGTTGGCAGCACTCTTCGCCTCTGAGTCAGAAGATTGTGTATTCAAGTCTCTTTTGGCTCATGGTCTAAGCTGACATTTCAGCACAGCATTAGGGAGTGCAGAATTATCAGAGGTGCCATCCTTCGGATGTGATGTTGATCAGAGCTCCCATCTGCCCATTTAGGTGGATGTTAAAGATCCTATGATGTTGTTCAAAAAGCGAAATTTCTCACGGTTTCCTAGCTAACAGTTAAATTGGTCATTTATCTCCATGTTTGTGGGCCATTGCTGTGTGTAAAATTGTCTGCTGCCTACAAATACACAGGCACGGCACTTAATACTTGCTGTGAAGAGCTTTGCGACATTTCAATGTGATAAGGCACTCAAACAACTGCAAGAATTATTTTATATTATTATATTCTACATCACAAACCCCACAATTCTCTTTAATGAATCAAGTGTGTAAAATTCAGACTGATTTGATCATATTTCTTCTCAGTGAAGTAGTTTTTGATGTTGAATTTTCCGAAATGGTACAGATATCTTATTGTCCTTTAATGCTTCGATTCTTCTTAAAATTAAGAAATCTCTTGCACTCGTCCTCTTTAGATAATGAGGGAGTGGGAAGAAGCAGAGCGTCAAGCTAGAAATCTGCACAAGGCTGACAAAAAGGCTGTCATTCAGGTAAGCGTGATCTGCAGTAGCTGCTGGGTGTTGAAAACGCATGATTCTCTAAAGCGTTTCAGTAGGATTCATCCTGAAGGACAACACCTCTAATTTGTCAGCCTGGTAGCACTCTCGCCTCTGAGTCAGAACGTTGTGGGTTCAAGTCCCACGTCGGGACTTGGAACCACATAGTTTAAGATGACACCCGATGCAGCGCTGGGGGGTATTGCATTGTCAGAGGCTCCATCCTTCAGGTGAGATGTTAAACCGAGGTCTGGTCAGGTTAAAGATTCTGAAAAGAAAAATGAGTTTCTCCCAGTGTCCTGGCCAACAATTCCCCCAAATAAAATTGGTCACTCACTCCATGGATGTTTGTTGGATATTGCCCACAAAATACAGTCAATCCACTTTACAGTATATCCTGTGAAGTTCTTTGGGACGTCTCAATGATGTGATAATGCACTATATCAAATGAAAAGATTATTAGTATTTGAGAATGTCCCAACACTAGTGTAGACCATGTCATTGGTATCAATTTTAAAACCACCCATTTAATTGTGCAATCTTTACAGAAGTACAATCTAGAATCCGTTGTAATTTACATCAGGCATCTGCTTGGCTCAGTTGGTAGCACTCATTTCTGGGGCAGACGAATGCGGGTTCAAGCCGCACGTTACGACTTGAGTTCAAAAGCTGGTATTCCAGTGAAGTACTGCGTGGGGTGTACTGCATTCTCAGAGGCATTGCACTTCAGCTGAGATGTGAAACCAAGCTTCTGTTTGCCTGTTCGAGTGGACGTTAAAGATCATTTCATGCTGTTGGAAAATAATCCTCTGGCTGAATTGATCGTCCAACACTTGTGGCTCTTTATGGAGCTTTGCTGAGTCACAAAATAGCTGCTATGCTTGCCTACAGAGAGGGTCGCTGTGAAGAGTTTTGAAGCATTTCAATATTGTGGGCACTATAATGATGCAAGTTCCTCTCTCGTTCCCCCTCAAGCGTTTCCAGGAGATGGTGGAATCACTGGAGCAGGAGGCAGCGAGCGAGAGACAACAATTGGTGGAGACCCACATGGCACGAGTAGAAGCCATGCTGAATGACAGGCGCCGCATTGCTCTGGAAAATTACCTTGCTGCACTGCAGGCTGATCCACCACGAGTAAGTGAAGCCAAAGTGGTTTCCATTTGGAACTGGTAACAACAACTACAACAACTTGCATTTATAAAGCGTCCCTCACACAAGCTAGCGTCCCAGAGCGCTTGACAATGGCGGACCACAACACCAAGCTGGGGGTGGGTGGAGGTGACTAGGCACGGTCGAAGAGGAAGGTCTTCAGGTACAACTTGAAGTTGGGGAAGGCGAGGGTAAGGCACGGGGATTGAGGGAGGGTGTTGCAGAGTTTCGGGGCATAATGACTGAAAGCGCGACCGCTGATTTTGGAACGGAGGGCAAGAGGGACAAACAGAAAACGGGAGCTAGTCAAGTGGAGGCAGCGGCTAGTGGGTTGGGGGTAAGCAGGTCGTAGCGAGCCTTAATGCCCATCGCTGTCAAGTGGCTTGTTTGATGCTCACACCGTCTTCCGACTCGCACATGAAGCACAACTAGTTGCCCGATGTACCAGAAGGAAACTGGCATGGTGGTGCTTTCAAAGCGAAGAGTGAAGGAAATGAGAGGGCAAACATGCATTGTACTCAATGGCTTCTCTTACTGAATTACATTTGCTTTGAATCCCCACTGAACGTTGATAATTATAACCCCTACCCCCGCCCCCCTTGACTTCTCGGTTCGAGTCCGAAACAAAGCAGGCGCAGGATCGAGCGCGTTGTGTGTTCCACCAAAATAACTTGGCTTTTTTCTCCTAGCCCCGACATGTTCTCAATGCACTGAAGAAGTATATCCGGGCTGAGCAGAAAGATAGACAGCACACTTTGAAACATTTCGAGCACGTCCGCATGGTAGACCCAAAGAAAGCGGCTCAGATCAAATCGCAAGTAAGACTCTGATCGAATAGCACAGATGGGAAATGGCGGTGGTTAATTCAAGCTCACACGTCTGTTGCAGGTTCAGATCACGGTGGAATCCGAGCACAGCCCGTGGCAGTGATTGTAATTGTGTCTTGATGGCCTGTTGTGTCAATAGCTTATTACAATAATAATAATCCTTGCATTTGACATTGTGCCTTAAACGTCTCAAAAATGCTCCACATGGAAATTACTGTTAAGTTTAGTGACTGTGCATGTGTAGGTAGATGCTATTTATGTGTAGCAACACTCCTAAAACAGCCACAAAGTGAACGCCCACTTTTCTGGAGAATTGTTGTCCAAGACACTACCAAAAACACCCTCTATTTTTTTATGGGCAATAGCAGTGCCTGTTGCAGAACTATGTGATGCTGGACTGGAAGTTCCTTGGTTCTACCCTGATCTTTGCTGTGTCAGCTAATCTCAGCCAGGGCAGAGGTTGGGGTTTGGCGCAATGGGCTGGAGAGGCAAATCAATCAAAGTTGGAAGTTGCTCATGTGAGGCCCGTTTATTTGAACAGCCAGAGAAGCTCACACTCCAGATTCGCAGGTGAATACTGACCACTGCTATGGTGCTGTGGTTGCTGTCATTGAAAGCAAACCACAGTAGAAAAGTAAAGCAATTGGGAATCTTCGGGATGGGGTGGGACATGGGACAATGTTTTACATCCAATTGTAAAGCAGCATTTAAACCAAAACCCTATAGATTTCTAGCCTCTGTCTATCCTTTGGTGGTGTCATGTCGAGGCTAATATTCTATCCAAGTGTTAGCTTGCTTCAGTTACTAATGTTCTCACACTAGATCAGAAGTTGTGGGTTCTACAACTTACATCCTACATTTAGGCTTTGACCTGCTATACTAAGATGGGGGGGAGTAATGCATTGTTGGAGGTGCTGTCCTTCAGATAAGACCTTAAGACACGGTCCCTTGTGCCTGCACAGGTGGACGTTAAAGGTCTTGCGACACACCCGAAAAATCGATTCCAGATAGATTGGTTATTCCCATCATGGCTGCTTTGGGATCTTGCCTTGAGCAAATTGGCTGCCACGATTACTTATAAATGCAGTCACTGCACTTGACAGCTATTACCTGGGGCAGGGAGGCTTAACAACAACAAAATGAAGCACTGCTACCAAGAAGTTCTTTGTAGATAGCAGAGGGCTGTTCATGCTGTGGGCACGAGAAACTGTGCTATTTTGTGGCTTCTCTTGTGAGAGGAAGTGTAGCTTCCGGAGGGACCCAGTGCGGATTTGGCGACCCAATGGAACAATTTCACAAAGTAGCACGACAACAAAAAGAGCCGAGCTGCGTTGGTTGGAATATTTTGGACTTTTTTAAGAAATCGCAGTTGCGCTCAACTAATTATTTTCATGGCTTTTCTGATAAAACTCGGTGGTGGATTGAATAGTTTCAAAGTTGGTGCAATGGCAAGGGGGGCTTTGTGGGTGGGGGAGGTCTTTGACTCAGCAATTTGTATCCAGTTTAGCAAAGGACGTTGGCCCACTGACTTATCTGGCAAGCAGTTCAAAGATTGCAAAAGCATTGGCAGCCCTGTCCAGAAAGAAGAAAGGGCGTGCTTGAAATAAAATGCGGAGGTCCACACCCAAACTGTTGGGAGTCGCAGGGAAAATTGAAAGAGTTGCCAGCACTTAACCAGCTTCTCAGTGCCAATGAGAGCGAATGTCTTTCCTGCCTTTTGCTGAATACCATCTCCTAAACATGTCTGGCTTTTATTTTGTTTTTGAACGTTCCCTGCAGGTAATGACTCACCTGCGTGTGATTGATGAGCGCATGAACCAGAGCCTGTCTCTGCTTTACAAGGTCCCAGCAGTTGCGGAGGAGATCCAGGATGAAGTTGGTATGTAACAGTAGATTTCAAGCTTTCTCCACGTTGCCTTAGTAAGCATGGCGCAGATGATACCTGGTGAAAGCCTTTTTCTCTTCCTCCTACCTCCAAACATTTCCCATTCCCCCTGTCCTTAAGGTGGTCACTTTTCTTGTCAGTCCTTCACCCCCCACCCTGAGGTGATGTGCTTTTGTAGATATGCAGTTTCCAACAGGCCCATTCTTTGCATTAATCTAGGCCACATGTCACAACAAGGTTTTTGTCCATGGTGATTGGGGTGGAGGAAGGGGGTGGTGAGGGCAACAATCTCAACCTAAACTGAGCATGTCCTCAACCGAGGGCTGTAATTCTGGTAGGGGTTGCACTTAGTAGCATTCGTGGAATCAGCAGCCAATTGGTGGTTTTCCCCCCAAAAATCATCAGAGTCACTGCAAGTAATTCAGCTCACTGCTGACTTACCACGCACACATTTTCAGGTTTACTGGAGCATCCAATAGCAATTCTGTACACCTAGGAACTCAGACTGTACTGTCTTTTCTCTTTCTTTCTCTCTCCCTTTTTTATCCACCTATCAAGTCCAAGGAGCATTGATGCCAATTGTTACTGCTCCCGGGTTGTGATCACAAAGGCCACTCTTAGCTACAAATTCACTGAACGGCTTACCAGCAACAACAACAACAAGATTTTATAGAGCGCCTTTCACGTCGGGAGGACGTCCCAAGGCGCTGTACAGTTGGGTCAGGACCCGAGCAAGGGGGCAATGGTCAGGGGAAGGGAGGGAGCGAGGAGGGGGTAGAGAGTCGAGAGGGGAGCTGAAGGCACGGTCAAAGAGAAAGGTCTTGAGACTGGCCTTGAAGGAGGAAAGGCACTGGGGGATAGAGTTCCAGAGCCTAGGGGCTGAGAGGCTGAAGGCCCGGCCACCGATGGTAGGGCGGTTGGGGCGGGGGATGTGGAGCAGACCGGAGGCAGAGGAACGGAGGGTACGGGCAGGTAGGTAGGGGGATAGTAGGTCGGAGAGGTAGCAGGGAGCAAGGCCGTGAATGGCCTTGTAGGTGAGGATGAGGATCTTGAATCGATCCTCTGGGGGATGGGGAGCCAGTGGAGGCGAGCGAGGGTGGGAGTGATGTGGTCCCGAAGCCTGGTGCGGGACAGTACACAAGCTGCAGAGTTCTGAATGACCTGCAGCTTGTGGAGGGAGGTGCCGGGAAGGCCGGCGAGGAGAGCAGCAGAATCTGTGTTTAAGGTACTTCGTAAATCTTATGTCTTTTCATTTAGAGACTTGGACACCATGCATGTTGACGTAGCGACTCGTTGAGATTGCAAGAGGCCAAGTCAGTAAAAGGAATATTGGGGGTGCAGGTTGTGACCTGTGTTGTATCAGACTGTAACAATAAAATCAGTGAACATTTTTTAGGCAGATTCTGGACATTAAAGGTCCCAAAGCCTTGAGGCATATAGTGACTGGAAGGAGGTTGTCTGATTTCTTAACCTGGAGTTGCAGTTGTTCATTCAAGCATTCACTGTACCTCATTAAAGAGTTGTGTTCTTTCACCTTGATTAAATTCAGCCCTTGATTTCACCTTGATTAAATTCAGCCCTGCCCCCTCCAAATAACTTAAACCCAACCCATCCGAATAAAGGCAGCGTGTTTAAAAGAACCTAACTCTTTAACTGTGCTGATTGCTTTAAGGGCGTAATGTGTAAAAACATCAGCAGTGTTCATTTAATGTGCCATTCTGAGCATCCGGTAGTAATTCTGTGTGCTTGTGGTTGCCAAAGAAGCAGAATAATTGTCGCCCAGGGCAATCGCATTGTTGTACTCAGTGCTTTGGGACGTCCTCCTGACGTGAAAGGCGCTCTATAAATGTAATTCTGTTGTTGTTATTTTGTTGTACTCAATTGCGCAGGCTTTCCAAAGGTAAAATATGAAAAAGTCGACTTGCTTTGAATTCAGAGTATGACTCCCAACAGGACTTTTGATGGGAATGAACAAAAATTGCTTGCCAGTGAATTATATTTTGTGTGATGTATTGCTGTTATATCATCCTTCAGAAAGCGGCAGTTTTCATTTTTTATATAAGTTTTTATTAAATAGAAAGTTACTATAAAAAACAAGTAATGTTTTTAATTTCACATAACGAGCTAGGTTTCACAGGATGTGAGATTGATGTTCTTTGCCAACATATACCAACAACAACAACAAGATTACATTTGTATAGCGCCTTTCACGTCGGGAGGACGTCCCAAGGTGCTGGACAATGTACAGCATCTCAGACCCGAACTGGGGTCGGGGGGGGGAGAAGGGAGGGGAGGGGAAGAGGGGGTGGCCGATGGCATGGTCGAAGAGGAAGGTGTTGAGGCGGAACTTGAAGGAGGCTAAGGAAGGGGCGAGGTCAAGTGACTGGGGGATGGAATTCCAGAGGTTGGGAGCAGAGTGGCTGAAGGCTCTCCCACCAATGATGGGGCGGTGGACGTGGAGCAGGCCAGAGCCGGCTAAGTGGATGGAACGAGCGGGTTGGTAGTGGATTAGGAGGTTGCAGAGGTAGGGTGGGGCGAGTCCAGGTAGGGCTTTGTATGTGAGAACCAGGATCTTGAACTGGATCCTCTGAAGGATAGGGAGCCAATGGAGTCGGGCGAGAGTGGGGGAGATGGGGTCAGAGTTTGGTGCGGGAGAGGACACGGGCTGCAGAGTTCTGGATTACCTGCAGCCTGTGGAGGGAGGAGTTGGGAAGGCTGACAAGCAGGGCATTTGCATAGTCAATGAAGGCATGAACAAGAGTTTCAGCGCCCTGAGGGGTGAGGTAGTGGCGGAGTCGAGCGATGTTACGGATTTGAGGGAAGGCAGAGCGGGTCAAGGCTTGGATGTGGGGAAGAAAAGACAGTTGAGGGTCAAACAAAACACCTAGGTTCCTGACTGGCTTGGTGAGTTGTAGTGTACAACCATGGAGGTTGATGTTGCCAGAGCCTGAAGTGCAGAGACGCTGGCGCGAGCCAATCAGGGGGACCTCGGTCTTGTTCATATTCAACTGTAGGAAAATTGCCCTCATCCAGGACTTGATGTCCGACAGGCAGTCTGTCAGGACAGCAGTGGTCCTGGAGTTGAGGGTGGAGGCAGAAAGATAGAGTTGGGTGTCATCTGCATACATGTGGAAATTGATCCCATGTCTGCGGATGATTTCACCAAAGGGAGCATGTAGATATTAAAGAGGAGAGGGCCAAGGACAGAGCCCTGGGGGACGCAAGATATGACAGTGTGGGGACTGGAGGAGAAACAGTTAGAGGCAATGAAGTGGAGATGGTGAGAGAGATAGGAATTGAACCAGGCAAGAGCAGATCCGTGAAGATTGAGTAAAGCGGAGAGGCGGCAGTGTATGAGGATGGAGTGGTCGACAGTGTCAAAGGCGGCAGAGAGGTCGAGGAGGACAAGGAGGCAGAGGGAGCCATGATCACAGATGTTCAGAATGTCCAGGGCTTTGACCAGGGCTGTTTCCGTGCTATGGGCAGCGCGGAAGCCGGGTTGGAGTGGTACAAAGAGGGAATGGCAAGAGAGAAAGGAGCGGAGCTGGGACGAGACGACTCATTCCAGGACCGTGTACCATGCAAGTTGTTAAAACCTGTCTGTCATCTCTCCAGATATGGGTGTGAATATTCATGCTTGTGGAGTCTGACCATCCTGGTGTACATATCCACAATGCCCCCTGTGATCACTGCCTGCTGTTAAAACATCCATGTCTCCCAACGTGGGTTTTCAAACTAGGTCTGGATAGCCAAACAATCGATCTGAATTTGGTATCAGCCAAGTTCAATTGAGCCATCTTTGACACGGAGCTGACAATATTTCTTGTTAACAGCAAAGTATCTCTTCCCACACACTGTCAGATAGAGACAGTGATGTGTGGGATTTTGAGCCCTCAGTCTAGGCTGACTAGAAACACTGTGTTGTCAGAGGTGCTGTCGTTCAATCATGCCTTATATCAAGGTTCCCTCTCTGCTCCCCCTCCTCCACCACCAAAAAAAAAACAAGTGGATATTTGAAAGATCCTGTGACACTGTTGGAAAAGGAGTTTCTCTCTCAGCGTCCTGGCAAACTATTCGTGTGAGTAATTGGTCATTCATCTCATAGAGTCCAAAATCCTCATCCTCCCCTTCAAGGCCCTCCACGGTCTTGCTCCTTCCTACCTCTGTAAACTGCTAACCCCATATCAACCTGTCCGATCCCTCCGCACAGCAGGCTGCGGCCTGCTCCACGTCCCCTGCCCGGCCCGTCCACCATCAGCAGTCGAGCCTTCAGCCTCTCTGCCCCCACCCTTTAGACGTCATCCCACATTTCTCTTCGCGTCACTTCGCCTTGCCTCCTTCAAGGCAAGTCTCAAGACCTTCCTCTTTGGCCGGGCCATCGGCTGCCCACCACCCTCCCTAATAGGGTTGATTGGATTAGCATTGTTTTTATTTAATGTGCAATTTTGAGCATCCGGTAGTAATTCTGTGTGCTTCTGGTTGCCAAAGAGGCATAATAATTGTCGCCCAGGGCAATCGCTCGAGTCCAAATCCCTGACTGTCCAGCGCCTTGGGATGGCCTCCTGACATGAATGTAATTTTGTATTGTATGGCTATTTATGAAACCTTGTGCTTAAAGTGGCTCATGTTTGCCAATTGAAATCAGTCAGTGATGGCAATTACTTTCGAAATGCGGGATACCAAATAAAATAATTATTATTTTAAGCTTTTGACACATTTTTTCGCTTCATCCCTCCATCTCCCCCCACCACCTAAACCAAGGCTATGAGGGCCATAGTTCTTCCCCCCACCCCGAAGACGTGAAAAGCGCTGTATCAAATACAAGGAATATTATTATTTTATTATATTATCCCCAACTGCTGTGTAGGTTGAGATTAGAAAACTCAGTACAGATCGAGATTTATACCTGCTGCTTTCTGGTGGATGGGTGTGAGCTTGTATACAGCACCTGACCTTTACATCGGTGTTTCAGAAATTAGAGCACATCAGACTGAGGGAAGCCTCCTCTCATCTTGTTTTCTTCCTCCCCCCTTCCACTTATAATATAAAATTATTCAACCTAACAATAATTCTCAAATTCAGGTATCTTTAACCCTTGATAGAACTGTTGTGACTACATCTATGGGCAAACACAGGAACCAATTTGCGTACAGCATTGTCCCACAAACAGCCATTAAGTGACTGGCCCATTTTATTTGAGGGCTCGTAGGCCAGGATATCAGGAGAAACTCCCTTCTCTTTTTGAATAGCGCCACTGAATCTTTAACGTCCAATTGAAAGGGCACAGACAGAACCTCGGTTTAACATCTCATTCGAAAGGCAGCACCTCTGATAATCCAGCGAATTGGAGTGTCAGTCCAGATTATGAGCTTAAAATCCTGATTTAGGGCTTGAACCCACAGTTTTCTGTATCGGAGGCAAAAGCGTTACTGACAGAGCCAGGCCGACACTTGGACAGTATGTGCTGCCTAGTTGGATATTTGGATTGTAAAAAGGTTTTTGCCTGAGTCAGTGAAGGTTTTGCAGGTTATGTTTGCCAATGTGCACCATTGAGAGAAAATGATGACATTCTTGTGGGGTTTCCTTTGATTATAATAATAATGCTTACAGTTGATATAGTGTATTGATATATTTGATGAAGACGTCTTCACAGGATAAACTGTAAAGTGGATTGACTGCATTTTGTTGGCAGTATTTTGTGGACTGTCTTTTCGATTGACTTTTTTTGTGGTGTAGATGAACTACTTCAGAAAGAACAAAGCTACATCGATGATATGGTGGCCAACTCTGTGAGCGACACGCGAGTCAGCTACGGCAATGACGCCCTGGTCCCCTCGCTCTCCGAGACCAAGACTACAATCGAGCTCCTCCCGGATCAAGGAGAATTCACGCTGGACGATCTGCAGCCCCTGCACCCATTCGTCGTAGACTCCATCCCTGTCAACACGGAGAATGAAGGTGAGTGGATATTGGAATAACACAGCAGCAACAATACCTCCATCCTCAACGTGGGTGGAGGATAACTGTATAAAAGGGGGAAGGTACAGGAGCTGGAGAACTCCTGTGAGTGAGGGAATAAGTCAGGATAGAGGTGATTTTTAAAGTACACTAATTGTATAATGCAGGCGCCGTGTGCAATCATTTCCGAATGGCCTCACACTGCAGTTGCTTTCACTTTGCATCCCAACGGGGAGTAATGTGCGCTTGTGTGTTTACTAATTGCAATAAGACAGCCAAAGCGATTTCTATTTGAAATGTTCTACACAAAGCACTTAATGGCTTACTGTTCAGTATTAGTGGGGAAATTGGCATTGATTGTCTTAACTAACCACTTCAGCGCTGGAGGGAATTGGTGGCTATGAGCTGTGAGATTGAGTCATTTTCTTAATGCATTCAAGCAAACTCAGTGATCAGTTTTCTTCCTTTCCTGGCTCTCCTGGATAGATACAGCCCAAAAGGCCTTTTGTCTGATTTGTTTTCAGATTTGCACCTCTTCCCCCCCACCCCCTCCAAGGGTATATTAATGTGTCTGGCAAGGTATTTATGTCTACCCAAAAATTATTTTCAAACCTTTTCCAATGAGTCCTGATCAAATATATTTCTATAGAAATGAAATCTATAGAAGTGGAATCCTGTAGCTCAGTGCTTAGAGCAGTCACCTCGCAAACTTCCTTACTTGAAACGCCTCTGTTTAACTAGTGGTAAGTAGGAACCCGGTTGTTAGTCAATTGGCGGATCGCTTTTCCGGGGGTAATAATTCCTTCAAAAGAATAATAAAATTGGTTACTCAATCCATGAGTGGGTCTTGTTTGTGGGACACTGCTGTGCGCAATTGGCTCCCGCGTTTCGCCCACAAAATATACAGTCAATTCATTTTACAGTATACTCTGTGAAGCGCTTTGAGACGTTTCAAAGAAGTGATAAGGGGCTATATCAAATACACGGATTATTGCCTTTATCACCGTGGTAACACTGTCAGACAGGAGTAGATCAATATTCTGCTCAGCTACCTATCCAACTTCCCAAACCACCCATAGTACCAGTTTCTGGCAGGACTAGCCCTTCGGGTCCGCAGCCAACTTCCCAAAGGATTCCTTCGACACATCTGTCTCCAGTATTGAAAGTTCACATTTTGCACACCCACCCCCGATCCTCACCAAGCTCCGCTGGCTCCCTGACTCCAAACCGATAGACTTCGATGCCGTTGCCCGCACAAACAAATCCCTTCATGCTCTTAACATCTCTCTGATCTGTTCACCTATTCCTCTCATCAGCTCTTATACTCAGCTAGAACAGGTCTGCTGCACGTCACCAGTCCCCGCCATGCTACACCATTGGTGGCTGAGTCTTTAGTAATTACACCGGCAAATTCTGGAACTCCCTGCCTCTATCCCTCCACCTCACCCTCTTATATCTTCAAATCCCACCTTAAATCCTACCCGAATAGACACCATCCTTGCTCTATCCAATGTTTACCTCTGCCCCATTTCCCTTCTGTTCCCTACTGCTCCAGCAGAACACACATCGTGTCCCATGGAGCCTTCGTTCAGCACCAGCTTACATTGACACAATGCCTTCCATTTGAACAAAACATCTCCCAGCGCTTGCACAACGAGGTTAATTAGAAAAGCAATGAATGTTATCTAGCAAGCATGGCAGACAGTTAGTGTCAGCAGGCAGTATCTCACAATCAAGAGGATGATTGCCTCTCCCTAAACTCCAATACTCTCAAATTCTCAAACAGTTTATTGTCCTGTGTTTTTTGTAAGGATGTAATTAACACAGCATCGTTGCTGTTGTGAATTTCCTCCATACTCTGTGATTTGGAACAATGAAGTTCTTCGAATCTCTTGCTCTGTTTGAGAAGCAATTTTAAATGCTTCACCTGCCCTTCTCCGCCATTATTTAGTTTAACTCAGATTTCCTATTTCCTCCCCCTCGTGGATAGTGTTTCCGCTCTCTTTCCCACCCGGTAACATCTAAAGCACTCTGGCTCGCTATCCTGGGTGAGGGGCGCTATAAAAATGCAAGTTGTTGTTGTATTCCTGATAACTGGAGGTTTATTGACTCCCCAATCCACAAACAATCCAACCCTTGTGAAAAATGTCCTCACAGGAGCTGGTTACAGAGCTTGCAGTTTGTGTTTCGTGCATTAAATCAAAAAGAGATTTACTTTTAAAACGAGCTCAAAGGCTATGCCGTGGAGAAATTATTGCTGTCAGACAGCGCAGTGTTGGAGTGACGGGGGATAAGAAAAAGAGGCGACAAAAGACAGGTTGGTCTGAAATGAAGCATTGAAGTGGTTAGCTCTCCGCAAGTCGGGGACTGATAACTTTCCTGGGAGGGATTTGGATTGATAAGGTTTTGGGTTGGGCTCAGATTGCATTTGGATTTAAGTACGCTCCTCGGGTTGATCCTCTGCCCTGATTTCCCCCATTTCTTTGGCTGTTGGTTTGTGAAGCCCTTTATCCCTCATCAGTTGCACTTTCACTTACTGTTTTGTTTCTGCTTCTCAATGCACTTGCTCCCAGTCGAACCAGTTGATGCCCGCCCTGCAGCAGACCGAGGACTGACCACTCGACCAGGTACCCGTTTGCTTGGCTTTTGCCTGGTGCTGTGTAACATTTGGCAAGAATTTTTTTAACATTTATTTTGCTTTTTCCAAATCGCATTCCTCCCACGTGAATACAAAGCGACAAGATCTCCGTTTGTATAAAATACTGGTCTTGAAAGCGCTCAGCTTTTACCCTGCACATAATGCTCGTTTTCTGAAGTGTGGATGTGCCTTTTGGACTTGAAAAGTTACGTCTCAGAGGCGACATTTTTAGAGATATAGAAGGTGCTAAACGAGATTGAGGAAGCAAAACCAGAACAATACTTTAAGATCTGCCAAGGCAGCAGGTCGAGAGGGCACAGGTTCAGGGTTGTGAAGTGCGAGTTTAAGACAAGCACCGGGAAGTATTTCTTTGCACAGAGGGTAATTGATAACTGAGATGGGTTACAAGGAAGGGTGGTTGAGGCCAGGAAACCTGGGTTTATTTAAGAAGCAGCTAGATGCTGTGATGGGAAGGTGATAGGACAGGTATTCTGGAAGGATGAGATCAAATGAGCCAAACTGCCTTCTTCATCTTTATTTCTCTTGCGATAGGCTGTCACATGCAGTACCAAATATCATCTTTCTATCTAGGAAGGGATATTTTTCTTTGCCGTCTAAAATACAGACACGGGCAATTGTACCTTAAGCCTCTAGGTGAATGCTTAACTATCTTCCTGTTTTATTTCACTTGTGCTCAGGCTCAGGGCTGACTGGCATCAAGACCCAAGAGATCGCTGAGGTGAAGATGGAGACTGAATTCAGGCAGGATTCTGGATACGAGGTGCATCATCAGAAACTTGTAAGCCAGTTCTTAATATGAATGGCAAACTGTGCAAAGCTATATCGTACTGGTGGGGGGATGAATCATGCGCTACTATAATGTGTGAATTATCACTGCTGTAATAATAATCCTTGCATTTTAATATAGCGCCTTATCACATCGTTGAGATGTCTGAAAGCGCTTCTCGGAATATACAGTAAAGTAAATTGACTGTATAATTTGTGGGCAAAACTTGTAAAGTTGCGTTCCCCAATCCGGTGCTGAAACCTGGAATCCATTTGATACGCATAGTGAACATATTTTGAAGGAAACAAAGTTTAGGATTATCGACTGGGACTTCTCCGGGAGAAAAATACCCTTACAATGTGCCAATTGACACCAGTGGATGCTTACATCACATGCATTGATATTTGTGGAAAGAATTGGCTGATCCGCCAAGGTTAGATAATAGCATTTAGCTGATTTTTCTTATTCTCCCTTTTACTCATTCCTGTGTCATTTCTCATTTCCACTCCTGCTCCCCCCACCCCCTCCCCACGCCAAGTATCTGGTCTTAGACCTGGCATGATTGTTGCCAGGACAACAGTGTTCACGGCTCAGCTGATCCAGGATGGTGAGACCACACAATGCTGTGCCAGTTTGACAGACCCAGATGTACCGGAGTGTCGGGCATTCTCTAATGCTGGGAGGTAGAGCCAAGAGAAACAATCTGCAGATCAGGGAGGCTGTAACACGATCAGTGGGTGTGGGGAAGAGGAACGGAAAGAAGCATCTATTGTTGAAAGTTCCGTAGTTTGTGGAGTCCAGTAGTGTAGTGGTTGGCATACTCACCTCGCAAGCGAGAGGACCTAGTTTTGATTCCCGGGTGGGACAAAATCTTAGGCAAGTTTCCTTATGCCACACGTCTCTGTTTTTAGTCGATTGGCGGATCACTTTCTGGGGGTAAAAAAAAATTGGTCACTCAGTCCATGACTTTTTCGCCCACAAAAATGCAGTCAATTCACTTTACAGTATATTCTGTCCAGCGCCTTGGGACGTCCTCCCGACGTGAAAGGCGCTTTACAAATGTAATCTTGTTGTTGTTGTTGTTGACTATTCGTGATACACTGCAGTATGCAATTGGCCTCTGCGTTTCGCCCGCAAAGTCAATCCACCTTGGGGTGATCAACGCCTCTGGTGCAGAATATCTGCTACACTTCCATCTGTAATCACTTATATTCTGTATGTTTGGTACCAGATAAATATAAATAATAATCTTTTTATTTGCTATAACGCCTTATTAGTCATCGAGATGTCTCAAACGCTTCACAGGATATTCTGTTATGTGGTTTGGTGTATTTTATGGGTGAAACATAATTAATAATACCTAAGTGCCATCTCCCTATTATTAAATTACCATCTCCAATTGATTCTGCCTGTACATGGTTCTCGCTCAGTTTGTTCCACATTCAGAGAACCCCTCTGAGTGAAGATTGTTTTTTTTCACATACAGCCACCTTGTGTTACAGCCTCCCTGAACTGCAGATTGTTTCTCTTGGCCCATAGCTCACATTAAACATGAAAGGCAATTAATGAAAATTAGCACAGCGCAGACCTAACAAATAAGTGGATTCCCTGAAGGAAAGCAAAATCTGTCTCAGAACCATCCTGGAACAAGATGCCACGTCTGTGCCACACAACAATGCAGGTGACCAGCCCCAGCCATCAGTCTCCATTCTGTTGGCAAAATGTCCACACTTCACTCACAAAGCCCATGTGATGGGAGACTGATCCCAACCTTTCCAGAGCTGTGAATCTGTAAAATTTATAATAATAATCCTTGCATTTGATAGAGCGTCTTACTAAATTGTCAGCCTCCCCAACAACTCCCTCCATAGCCTGCAGATCATCCAGAGCTCTGCAGCCCGTGTCCTCTCCCGCACTAGGCTCCATGACCCTATCACCCTCATCCTTGCCCGACTGTACTGGTTTCCCATCGAACAGATGATACAGTTCAAGATCCTGGTCCTCACCTTCAAAGCCCTCCATGGCCTCGCTCTCCCCTACCCCCCTACCATCCTGCCCGCTCAGCAGTCTGCCGGCCTGCTTCACGTCCCCCACCTCGCCTGGCCCACCATTGGCAGGCGAATCTTCTGACACTCTGCCCCCACCCTCTGAAACTCCTGTAATCCCTCCGTCTCGCCCCCTCCCTTGCCTCCTTCTAGACCCTCCTCTTCGACCGTGCCTTCTTCCACCTCTGCCCTCCCTGATTCCGAACCTCAGCTCGGGTCCGAAACACTGATTGTCCAGCACCTTGGGATGTCTTCCCGACGTGAAAGGCACTTATACAAATGTAATTTCGTTGTTGTTATCACCTCTTTGAGACTTATCAAAGCACTTCACAAAATGCACAAAAAATCAGTCAATCCATTTTACAGTATATCCTGTGAAATGCTTTGAGACTTGATATGGCGCTATATCAAATGCAAGGATTATTATTATTATTATTAAGGAACGAATGGGAAGATAATCTGGAAATAAATAGTGAGCTGATATGTAATATAGAACGTTATGACAGCAAAGATACAGAGAAAAGGTGGCGATAGAAAGCAGCAGCGTTTAAAAAAAAATCTCTTGTGGCTTAATAAAGAAGCCAGCCTCACTGAGCACACGGCTCAAGCGCATCCTGTTCCTTTTATTTTTTCAGCTGTTACATTTGGCAGATTTGTCTCGCCCTGGCCTCGTCCCTATGAGCCCCTAATAATTGTGCTCCTGTGCTGTACGCTGTCTGACTCCACAAGTGTAAATGGTGCTTTTAAGTGCCACCCACCTCATGTTTTTCCATAATCTTTTACTTGCGTTCAGGGTGTTTGACCTGTGATTGCTCATTACACCTGCCATTTTTATTTATTTATTTGTTTGCTTGCTTGTTTGTTTATTTATTTATCTGCTTTTTAACCCACGTGACCTGTTCTAATGAGAATCAAAATGGGGAGTTTGTAGGGAGATGGGCTGGGGTATTATTAACTATTTAATGCATAGTATTTATATGGTACTGAACCATACAGATTATGAGAGTTTATAAATGAAAGTGAATGTTATATCGACAAGCACAGCTAATAATCATTGCTTTTTTTTATATAAGGCAGTTTCTTGTGCTTGTCACATCAGGAGGATGTCTCCAAATAGTGTAGTGACTGTGTTTTGTAAGCAGATGCTGTGTGGCAGTAGATTTTTTCACCAGATAAGAGTGAAATTAGTTTTTTTTTAATTTGCTTCTGAAATTCTCTAGATAAACTGCTCATTCGCTCTCGCAGGGTTCTGTGGGAATTTAGGGTGAGTGAAAAATAATTTCCATGGAATGGTTACTAGTGTGCAATAGATAACTGATTAATAATAATTCTACTTGCATTTGATATAGTGCCTTATCATGTGGTTGACCTGTCTCGTAGCGCTTCACACGAAGTTCTGTAAAGTGGATTGGCTGCGTATTTTGTGTGTGAAACAGGGCAGCCAGTTACGCACATCTCAAAATGCTTCACAGCTAATAGCTGTCAAGTGTAGTGACTTTTTTGGAGGTAAATGTGGGAGCCATATTGCACCTGGCACAATCTCTGAAGCAGCCACAATGTGAATTAGTCAGTTACGTGGAGGGTTATTCACTTGGACAGTTATTTTACATTGCAGAAGGTGGTGATGCTACAAACTTGCTGAATTGCCGAAATTGTTATCCTTGGGGCTTTCTGGAATTTTATTGCGTCTTGCTTCTTATTTTATCACGGCTAACGTGATCTCATGTGCGTCAATCTGGCTCAGGTGATAGCATTCTCTTGCCTCTGGGTCAATGACTCCAAATTGTTCTGTCTAACCATCCTCCAGATAAATTGGTTTCTCACTTCATGGCTATTTGTGGGGCCTTATACAAATGTAATGTCGTTGTTGCATATTAAAAAAAATAGATGCCCAGATTTGAGTACAAAATACATAGTTCTTTTCCCCAGCGCTGATGTCAACACACAGTACAAAGTCATTTATTAAAGAGGAAAGATTCTCTGCGAGATGACTGGGATTTAATCTTTAGTTGCAATCTAGAGGTTGGCTGGGAAAGCATTCTCTGTGTTGGCAGCCATGTACCTATGAAGCTCTTTTGAGATATTTTGGGGCTGTATCAAATGCACTGATTATTAATTATAATTATTATAGTGAAAGGAGCAGATTGGTAATATCTGGGGCCCACACACTTCTGGTTATTTCACCGGAGCAGGTAGGCGAGGGGGAGATGGTGCAATGTTTTGGGCACTGCACCTCAAGAAGGATATATTAACCTTGGCGGGGGCGAGGAGAGGTGGTTACAGGGCAGATTGCCCAGAATGATACTGAGGATGAATAGGTTAATCCCATGGCTGTCTTCTCTATGGTTCAGAAGGTTGAGTGGTGATCTAATCTAGGTGTTTAGAATGATAAAGAAAATTGATGGGTAGAGATAAAGCCCCTTGAGATCTGATCAGGCTCTTACAATGTGTCTGGACAATGGGACTCGAACCCATATCTTTCTCTCTAGAAGAAGCAGCAACTTTCTGCCTTTGCACTGTCCCATTGTGCAGGCAGTGGGTGGGGACAAATTGCTCTGCTTTAGTTATAGACTACTGCAAATTCTGATCAAACCAAGAGTATTTTTTTATGTTACATGTTCAGATGATACAGCCATCACAGGGACAGTTCCCAGATAGATTGCTTTCCCTCCATCCCACCCCTAACTCCTCCGCCCCCCCCCCCCCATCCAACTTGTCTGCAATTAGAGATTTATTCCTGTAAAATAATTTTCCCTTTTAATAAATCACTTTGCATTCTCTATTGACGTCAACGGTAGGGAATTTTCAAAGCAAAAAGAAACCTGCAGAGTTTTCTGAGAGAAAGAGGCTATTCTATCCTGCGTCAATGCTTAACCATTTGTAGTCGCTTGTGTTCAGTACAGCGAAGCTCTTTGGGTTTTTTTTGCATCTGAGAAGTCGCAGTAGTGATGTACCATTAATTATAATTTTGTGGAGTCCTGTAGCCTAGTGGTTAGTGGGCTTGCCTCACAAGCATGAGGACCAAACCCACGTTTGATTCCTGGGCAGGGCAAAACCTTAGGCAAATTTTCTTACACGCCCTTGTTTACCTAGCAGTAAGTAGGAAACCGATTGTGAGTAGATTGGCAGATCGTTTTCTCGGGGTAATAATACCTTCAAAAATAATAATTTGGTCACTCAATCCACGTGTTGGTGGCTGCTGTGTTTCACCCACAAAATATACAGTCAATTCGCTTTACAGTATATTCTCTGAAGCGCTTTTGACATGTCTCAAAGACATGATAAGGCGCTACATCTAATGTAAGGAATATTATTAATTTGATGTATTTAATATCAAATACATCAAATGCAGTTTTTGGAACAATACAGTATATTCTGTGAAGCGCTTTTGACATGTCTCAAAGACATAATAAGGCGCTACATCTAATGTAAGGAATATTATTAATTTGATGTATTTAATATCAAATACATCAAATGCAGTTTTTGGAACAATATGTTTTAGAACCAACAAGGGAGCAAGCCATGCTGGATTTGGTGATGAGTATTAATAACAACAACAACTTGCACTTGTATAACGCCCTCCACGAAGGGTAGCATCTCAGAACGCTTAAGTGAGCCAGAACTAGTTAACAATCTGATCGTAAGGGAACATCTTGCAAATAGTGATCATAATATGATTGAATTTGACATTAGATTTGAGAGGGAGAAGGGAGAGTCCCAAACTCAAGGATTTATGTAAGGCAAACTTCGATAGGATGAGAAGTATATTGACCACAGTAAACTGGGCTGAATTGTTATTGGGTAAATCTGCAGATGAACAATGGGAAGTATTCAAAAACGTATTTGATACAATACAGAATAAGTACATAGCCCTAAAATGCAAAAGCTTCAATCGTGTAGTTAAGCAACCATGATAAACAAAAGAGGTTAGAGACTCTCAAGCCAAAAGGAAAGGCTTGTTCAAATGCAAGAAAAAGTGGGAATGCAGAGGACTGGGAGAGCTACAAAAGGCAGCAAAGTCAGTAATAAAAAGAGCAAAAAGGGTGTATGAAAAAAAATTGCAAGGGATATTAAAACCAATAGTAAAACCTTTTATAAATATAAAAGAGAATGGTCAAGGGGAATGTGGGTCCATTAAAGACAGATGTAGGTGAGATTATAATGGAAAATAAGGAAATGGCTGACTTGTTAAATAAATACTTCACTACCGTTATTACAGTAGAGTATGAGGACAAAATACCAGCCATACAGGGGACCTAAAAATAAGTCAAAAGAGAAATGCTTAATAAAATTAATATAAATTTAAAAAATGGTAATGGAGGAATTATTGAGACTCAAGATAGACAAATCTCCAGGACCTGATAGTTTCCACCCCAGGGTGTTAAAGGAAATAGGAGAGGAAATTGCAGATGCATTCATCATAATTTTCCAAAGCTCACTAGATTCGGGAATTGTGCCCTCAGATTGGAAAATTATGAGGGGGAAACCAGGAAGCTACAGACCTGTCAGCTTAAAGTCCGTTGTAAAGAAAATACTGAAATCCATCATGGGGACAGAGTGACTGAACACTTGGACAGTTATGAGCCAGTCAAAGAGAGTCAGCATGGGTTTGTGAAGGGTAGGTCGTGTCTGACTAATCTAGTTTAATTTTTTGAGGAGGTCACTGAAATGGTGGATAAGAGAGTGTCCATGGATGTCGTTTATATGGTCTTTCAGAAGGCATTTGGTAAGGTTCCAGACAAAAGATTGTTAGCAAAAATGGAAGCACATGGAGTCGGAGGTAACCTTGTGACGTGGCTTGGTAATTGGTTGGGAGGCAGGAAACAAGAGAGTAGGTATAGAGGGAACGTTCCCTGATTGGCGGGACGTGACAACTGGTGTCCCCCAGGGGTCTGTACTGGGACCCCAGTTATTTGCCTATATATATAATATATATAAATGACTTGGATGAAGGAATAGAAAGTTTAATAACCAAGTTTGCAGATGACACGAAGCGAGGAGGCTTAGTAAATTGTGTAGATAATAATAATAATCCCTCCAAAACCAAAAAAACAATAATAAATTGGTCATTTTCAATCTACGACTGTTTGTGGGACATTGCTGTGTGCAATTGGCTGCCGCGTTTGCCCACAAATATACAGTCAATTCACTTTACAGTGTGTTCTGTGAAGCGCTTTGGGACGTCCTCCCGACGTGAAAAGCGCTATATCAAATACAAGGATTATTGTTATTATAGATGGGACTAGGAAGTTACAAAGGGATTTAGACAGATTAAGTCTAAACTGTGGCAGATGGAGTTCAATGTAGGGACGGGCGGGGTCATCCACTATGGCCCAAAAGAAATAAAGCAGAATATTTTCTTAATGGGGAGAAATTAAGAACAGTGGATAAGCAAAGAGATTTGGGTGTCCATATCCACAAATCACTAAAAACTAGTTTTCAGGGCAAAAAGTAATCAAAAAGGCAAATGGAATGTTGTCCTTTATCTCAAGGGGCCTGGATTACAAAGGACAAGAAATGAAACTTCAGCTGCATAGAGCGTCAGTCGGATCCCATCTGGAGACTGTGTTCAGTTTTGGGCACCACACTTCAGGAAAGATATATTGACCCTGGAAGGAGTGCAGCGTAGGTTCACCAGAATGTTACCAGGCCTAAAAGGGTTAAGTTACGAGGAAAGGCTGTGTAAACTTGGATTGCATTCCCATGAGTTTAGAAGGTTGAGGGGTGGTTTGATTGAGATATTTAAGATGATAAACAGATTCGATAAGGTGGATACAGAGAGGCTATTTCCTCTGGTGGGGAATCCAAAACAAGAGGGCATAATCTTAAAATTAGAACCAGGCCATTTAAGAGTGAAATCAGGAAGCATTTTTTCACTGAAAGGGTGGTAGAAATCTGGAATTCTCTCCCCCAAAAGCCGTGGATGCTGGATCCATCCACACCTTCAAGAGTGAGGTTGGTAGATTTTTGGTAGGTCAGGGGATTAAGGGATATGGGGAGAAAGCGGGAAATTGGAATTGAAAAGATTAGTTGAGGTACAGATCAGCCACGATCTGATTAAATGGCTTGAAGGGCTGAATGGCCTATTCCTGTTCTTATGATATAGCAAATAAGCTATAAAGACCTCCCTCTGCTATAAACACCGCCCGCTAGAAACCTGTAAAAAGAACTTTCTGGCACTCGTACCTCTCTTGCTGCTGCCAGCTGTTTACTTGACGTGACTGTGGGCGGCTCCAGATGCCCATGTGCGGTGGTGCGCGAGCGGGAAATGGATTTCACTCCACCCAGAGGCTCCATTGTTGAGATTCTCTGTGTGTCTCTCTTCCTCTACGTACTGAGACACTACCGTACATGGAGGGCGCTATATAATGCAAGTTGTTATGTGTGTGTCTCTGTGTATGTGTGTGTGTTTGTGAGCGTCTCTGTGTGAGTTTGTCTGTGTCTTTCTGTATGAGTGTATGTTTGTGAGTGTATGTCTGGATGTGTGTGTGCGTCACTCTCTGTCAATGAGTGTATGTGCGTGTCTGAGTGTGTCTCTGTGACTGTGTGTCTTTCTCTGGGTCTCTGTCTGTGTGCAGTGCTGGGCTCTGAGAGCCTGGAGATGGTGAGCTCCTGTAGCCCTGTAGTCAAGACACTGGTAGCAGGGCTGTTTTTTGGCGGATTTCCAGGGCCTTCGGACTTGCGTGGTCTGTGTGTGACCACTCTCCACCATCATCGTCCCCGGAATGGGTCACCCAAAAGAAAAGCATTAATCATTTTTTTTGCAACAATCTAATGTGTGTTATTTCTTCATGTTTAGTTTTTATCAATAGAATGAAAAATTGTAGGTTGGCAGTAAAATGTACCTTAAAAGCACCAAACATTTTCCCGCAAAACCAGTCAAATTTCCCCCACAGTTTTTAGCAAATATATCCGCAATTTTTTATTGGCCCAGCTCATTAGCCAACGAGTCAACACCTTTCAATTCTCATCCTCTGCTCCCTGCTCAGCATTTCCGGCTGTTTCTGTGAACCGCTTCACAAGACTCGCCCTACGTGAAAAGCCCTTTAAACTGCAAGCTTCAGTGATTTATTAATAATTGGTGTGTATTGGCTTCTGAGCTCAGGTTGGGTCCTTGAGCACAATCCGGTTAACCCGGTTTTGCAAAGGCAAATCTAATTTGCAAGATTTCTTCGTGATTTCTTAATAGGAAAGGGAGTGTGATCGCAGATTTTCTGAGGTGTTGACTGCGCTGAGGAATGTGTTTCAGAAATGTGACGATTCATGTATTATGGTGACTTAGAAGTGCCGTGGATTCAGTCGGCATTTCTCCCCGTCGCGGAATAATTTGCAGTGTCTGGTGCTCGCTGACTCCAATACGCACAGATCAGGGCCCCAATTGTTTTGTGGCTGAAAAAACCGCCACATCCAGCGAGACAGTTAATTTTCAGGCCGTTAATTTCAGGGTTAATTTTTGGTGCATCAGTGACGGACGATGGGATCAGCCTGGCACAGTGGTAGCACTCTCAGCACTTCTGAGTCAGAAGGTTCTGGGTTCAAGCCTCACGTCGGTAGTTGGAATCACTTACTTTAAGCTGACACTCCAATACAGTTCTGTGGGGATGTTGCGTTGTCGGAGGTGTCGTCCTTCAGATGAGACATTAAACCGAGGTCCTATCTGCCTTTTCAGGTGGATGTTAAAGATCTCATGGCACTATTTGAAAAGAGAAGGGAGTTTCTCTCTCCCGGTGTTCTGGCCAACAATCCTCCAAACGTAAAATTGGTCACTCAGTCCACGACTGTTTGTGGGTCACTGCTGCACACAACTGGCTGCAGCGTTTTGCCCACAAAATACAGTCACTCCACTTTAAGTATATCCTGTGAAGCACTTTGAGACGTCTCAACGATGTGATAAAGCGCTGTATCAAATGCAAGGATTATTATTACAATGCCCAGAGGAAGGGTGTTCCTGCTGTAAAGATGGAAGCAGCTGCACTGTGCGGCAACCCCAAATGGGCAAATGGTCACATGATGTGGGTATGCGCTCAGACTGAATGGTTGGGTTAAAATGTCCGTGCAAATTCTTGCCCTCAGGTGTTTTTCCCGGAAGACGTGGGATCCAACAAGGGAGCCATCATCGGCCTGATGGTCGGTGGTGTTGTCATAGCGACTGTGATTGTCATCACCCTGGTCATGTTGAAAAAGAAGCAGTACACGTCCATCCATCACGGCGTTATCGAGGTGAGCGATTGAGCCGTCGTTCCTGAGCTCGGCGTCCACACGGGCGGGGGGGGGACAAGCCCGAAGGCAGGGGCCGCCCGCTCACGCTCTGAGCTGTGGGTACAAGGGGGGAGTGCCTGGGTGTAGGCACCGGGTCTTAAATATTCAAGAGGGAGGTCGATAACTATTCGGTGGGCAAAGGAGTACAGAGGGATACGATTCAAGGGACAGGGAAATGGTGTTAAGTTCTGATAATATAGTAGAGTTGTCCAGCCAGGAGAATAGTCTTCTCCTTTTCCTATTTTTTGTTCTACGGACACAAAGGGATCAATGTGTTCAAAAATAAAAAGGAGGAATGGGGTTAGGTTGGGGAAAGAGGGGTGCGTGTTGCTGAATGAATGAATCAATCAATCAATCAATCAATCAATGAAAAACCTCCTTAATCTTCGGAAGACGATTGACCAGTGAACTCACCCACTCCAATCAGCCTCCACACACCACGCACACACACCACATACACACACAGTGCCCCAGCAGCTCACACACATGCCCACACACACCCCACATACTCACCCAGCAGTTCACACGCAGGTGCACACACACACCACATACACACACACTGCTCCAGCAGCTCACACGCACATACACACCACATACACACACAGTACCCCAGCAGCTCACACGCAACACACACACCACATACTCACCCAGCAGCACACACACACACCACATACACACCACATACATACACAGCGCCCCCAACACCTCACACACACACGCACACACACCACATATACACACACCACATACACAGCGACCCAGCATCTCTCTCACACACACACACTGCGGCCCCAGCGCCTTACACATACCACAGACATATACAAACAGCGGAGGCCAAATTTCTCCTGAGCCACTAGATCGTGACGGGACATGCCACCTTTCAACTGAGCTGGCTCAGTAGAGCAAGAGAGAGAGAGCAGCTAGAGGCCTCAAATAGTTTGTATTTTAATCCTTTCCGTCATAGAGCTTACTTCATTCTCAGGCTCTCATCCTGGCCTCTCACTTATACCAATATAAGTAGCAGCTGTTGGGATTGCGGGATCTGCTTCCATTCTTCCTGAGTTTCTGATCGAGTTTCTCTTCCGGTCCCCCAGTGCTGGTTGAGCCTTAACCCCTTCCACCCCTGCTTTTGCTGAGCTGCAATCTAATGGCCCCCGTCGTACAAACAGGCCACTTAACCCATCAAGCTGGTCGCCAGCGTCCTGGCCAACAATCCTCCAAATAAAAAACCGTCATTCATTTCATGGCTGTTTTGTGGGACATTGCTGGGTGTAAAATTGACTGCCGTGTTCACCTGCAAAATACGCAGTTACTACACTTCACAGTAAATTGAGGGCATTTGTCGTGATAAAATTGGCTAAGAAATACGCTCTATTTCCCTCGATTCCCACTAAATCCCACCTTAAAATGCCTACCTCTTCAACAGCCTTGGTCACCTTCCCTTCTCTCCCTTCCCTTCCAAAAGGCTGTGGAAGCTGGATCAATTGAATTTTGCAAGACTGAGGTGGGTTGATTTATTTTTAGGTAAGGGTATCAAGGGATGTGGATCCAAGGGAGGTAAAGAGAGTTGAGGTACAGATCAGCCACGATCTAATAGAATGGCAGAACAGGCCTCGAGAGGCTCAATGGCCTACTCCCACGTTCCCGTGTCCCATTTCTCCCCCACTTAGCTCGATATCCAACACCGCCACTGTACAGCACTCAAGAAGCTATCCCACGTGAAGGCCATTGTATAAAAGCTATATAAAAGTTGTTGTTGAATTGATGAGTTCTTCCATTCTATTTCTCCCGTCTCTTCCTCCCTCTCCCCTCGTCTCTTCCTCCCTCTCCCCTCGTCTCTTCCTCCCTCTCCCCTCGTCTCTTCCTCCCTCTCTTCCCTCATCTTTTCCTCCCTCTCACCCGTCTCTTCCTCCCTCTCCCCCCGTCTCTTCCTCCCTCTCTCCCCCGTCTCTTCCTCCCTCTCTTCCCCCATCTCTTCCTCCCTCTCTTCCCCCGTCTCTTCACCCCGTGTCTTCCTCCCTCTCTTCCCCGTCTCTTCCTCCTTGTCTTCCCCCCCATCTCTTCCTCTCTTACCCCCATCTTTTCCTCTCTCTCCCCCCGTCTCTTCCTCCCTCTCTTCCCCCACCGCCGTCTCTTCGGCCCCTCCCCCCCGCCCTTCCTCCCTCTTGCCCCCCCACCCCCGCCCGCCATGTCTTCCCCCCCCCTCTCCCCCTACCCTCCGCCGTCTCTTCCTTCCTCCCCCCTCTCCCGCAGGTGGACGCAGCCGTGACCCCAGAGGAACGGCACCTCTCGAAGATGCAGCAGAACGGGTACGAGAACCCGACATACAAGTTCTTTGAGCAGATGCAAAACTGAGCGTCCCCCCCACCCCACGTCACAGCGGGTTGGGACCCGCTCTCCTCAGATGGACCGACCGCATCTTAAATCGCTTGTACCATTGGGTGTCCGGGGCGCGCCCATGGCTCGCTCCTTACATTTACTCTGCTCATTCTCGCCTTTTTTTGAACAGCTGTGCTGTAAAACACAAGTAGATGCCTGAACGGGAGGAAATTTAAAATTTAAAAAAAAATACACGAGTGTATTCTTGACGAGCATTTTAACTGTTAAACACTACGTTATCTATCGATGAATGTTTTTTGTGAATTGTTAGGGGTTAACCTGTATCTAGTGCATGATTATCTTCGTGTCTCTCTCCTCTCTCTCTCCGATTGTTATTTATCATGTAGCTTGTTAGCAAGGGTTTGCACCGTTTATCTTTGTGATTTGTGGAGATTAACGAGTCCTTTTAAATTGCGACGTGCTTCGAAATAGCTGTGCTGCATTTGGGGAGGCTGGGGGTGGGTGGGTGGGTGGGTGGGAGGGAGGAAGGGCGGGCGTGGGGATTGCTTCTGTCTTGGTGGGTTTACCCGCTTTGCAGGTGAGCGGATACCATGCTGGTTTGGTATTTTTCTTTGTCTCTTGACGGGGTGGGGAGGGCGGGGGGCGCGGGGAGGGAAAGAAAGCCGGCTTTTTACTATGCAGTAAAACTGTGATGCGTTAGGTGTTTGATAACTAATTCCAGGTGACACGACGGAAACATTTCTTTTTTGTTGCCCTCAACCCCCCCCCCCCACCCCTTCTACTTTTCGCGAGAGAGCTGCTGTTGAGCTGAAAGCTTTTACCTTCAACGCTGTACAGTGTGTGTGAGCTCTGCTTTAAACGTGTGCCTGTGTTTGTGTTACCATTTCCAGCATCACTCAACACTAGGACCCTTCTGCCACGTGTAACCTTTGATAAGTTTTTGAATGTAACGTGTGTCCCTGTGACCCGCAAACTTTACCACCCCACCCGCTCCACCGATGCCTCACTCCCCTCCCACCACCCCCACCCTACGCTCCTACCCCTCTCCCGTTCTTTCCCTCCCCCCACCCCGACTTCCCTGTCTGTGGCTCAAAAATAGCAACCCAAACCATCTCACAAGGACTTGCTGGAAATAGGTGTGTATATACTGAGACACATTCTCAGTCGCTAGATGGGATGTACAGATGTTGCTTTAAGAATGGCTTTCTACAACGTATTACATAAATAAATTTAAACACGATTCTTACGAAAAAAAAATAGCTTCCCCTTGATTCTTTGATATTTGCTTGTGTTTTTGTTTGCTTCGGGAAGATTGATGCCTCGCTCCTCGGTTGAACTATTAAAGATTAGGCAAGTTTCCTTACTCCACACATCTCTGTTTACCGAGCAGTGAATAGGAACTCAGGTGTTAGTCGATTGCCGCATCACTTTTGCGGGGGTAATAATCCCTCAAAAAAAATAGTAATAATAATTTGGTCACTCACTCCACGACTGTTTGCGTGCAGTTTGCTGCTGCATTTTTCCCACAAAGTACACAGTCAGTCCACTTTACAGTATATTCTGTGAAGCACTTTTGAGACATCTCAATGATATTAGGTGCTGTATCAAATGTAAGGATTATTATTCTATAATACACGCACTACTGAGTACTGGTGGAAGTCTCTCCATTGTTAATGTCACCCACACAGAGGTCTGGGGTTCAGTCAGTAAGATCCAGCTTGCCTTCAAAATTAGAATTGAACAATTGTGGAAAAGTCTGAATCAGAGAGCAGTGTATATTTTTCCTCTGGTTCTTTTAGAAAAACATCTAAATGCAGTGGGTTTAAAAGAATTCTTCCCCACGATTCGTGTCCCCGTTTTAACCGAGAGAACATGGTCTCGCGGGCTCAGCCCGGGTAGAATCCTGGTTCGAGGGGGAGGGAGGTTGTGCGCTCATTGGTAATGACACCATAGCCCCAAAATCGGTGCTCGTGTCATCCAACCAGGGGGAGCGGAGTGTGGAGAAGTGGAGCTCAGTCTTTAGAAAAGGAATTAATTTCTGCTGTGTGATTGTGGTTAACACGGCATGAAATTAGTGCAAGCGTTTATGCACCTCCGGGGCTGGTTTGCTGTTGCCTGAGTGAGCGCAGTGAGAGGGGCGCTGCTTGTGACGACCAGCTGGAACGCTGTGGCCTGCAGAGCGAATAAATCCAGCGTCAGGTGGTGGGGGGTAACTTGGAAAGTGATAGTGTGACAGAACTCCACTGTCAATGGCACCATTTGGTTTTGGCCCAGTCGGAAGCATTCTTGCCTCTGGGTCAGAAGGTGTGGGTTCATGCCCCCACGGCAGAGATTTGCACTTATGGTCAAGACTGAGTATCCACACCCTCCTCCAACCCAGGAATTTTGAGGGGAAGGAGTGGTGGGTGGGGGGGGCGGTCCACATGGTCAGAGGTCTCACGTCTGTCAGATGTGATGTTAAGCCAAGATCCTGTCTGCCTGCTTGGATGAGCGTTAAATGATCCCGTTCATGTGTATCGGAAAAGAGATGGCAGCTTCTCACTTTCTCTCTTCCCCCGATGTCCTAACCAACAGGGTGTTCACAAAGTCCTGTTATCTCCATTTTTTTTGTATAGTACACTGATCAATAAGTACTTAATTGTATTCAGTGTTTAATTTAGTCTGAATTTACACAAAGTCCTGATACGCCCGTCCTCCCCTGTTTTTTTCTTACAATTAATTATTATTTTCTGCTGAAGGTGAGTCGAGTGTAACAATGTCTGATACCAGTAACTTCCATGTCAATCCATCCACGTGACGGAAGATTTCTCACCGAACATGGCGACAGATCATTATCTGCCATGAAAATGATGGCGTTCACGCACACCCATCCTCCGAACATCTAAATACAGTTAAACGCTGATTACAATTAACTACTTGCTGGTTAGTGCACTGTAGAAAAAAACCGTGGAGGTAACAAAACTTTGTGAACACCCTGTATAATTTTATGACTGCTTGTAGGCTGATTCTGTGAGCAAAAACAGCTGCTGCATTTGTCAACTACAAAAAATATATCACTAGAATTGATACAATATAAAATTACAGTTGTATAGCACCTTTCAAGTCAGGAGGATGTCCCAAGGCACTTGACAGTCGGATTTAGACCCAAGCAGGAGCGGGGTTTGGGATCAGGGAGGGTGGATACAGGGTGATGAGGAATCCATTGAAATCCTTTGAGACGTCCTGGTATTGAGACACATTTTCAATGCCAAGTTGTTTCTTTACATGAAACTCTACTTTGTTGACTGGAGTTGGAAGTTGAGAGACAGCCCCTAAAGTGTGCTATTTCCTCTGTAACATGAGTTTGGTTGTCGCATTCCGATTGTTTCCTGACCTTAGATAGACACCGCGAGAGATACGGATTTGACCATGTCTTATTTATTCCGGCAGAGCCAAAAGTCCACCCGCAATCCTGCGGGTAAACAATTTCCCCGTCATCAATTCTTATTGTAATTCACCGCAAAATTGGCGCTGTAAAAGATTCCACAGCAGCAAAGCTCGAAAGAAGACAGTTTCGCAGAGAAGGAAGAAAAAGTAAGTTTTTCCCTTGTGGTCCCGCTCTCTGGAACTCCATCCCTTTGACATGCCTTTTTGTTTGGTGAGCTGGGTGTCTTGACACAATGCGGAAACCTATCAACATACGTAAGAGTATCCAAACCAAGCTGAGAATTCCATGCATCCCACCTACACGTGGAAATCTCGGAGACATAGTCTTCGAATGGCATGCGGACTCTCTTCCTGGAGGGACACATCCTGCTCACCTAATTCCGGAAAGTGTTAGACACAGGTTGGCAAGAGCCAAGGCTTGGGGACCCCAGAGTGTCCCCTACTATTTCATCTGGAAGAGGAATCCAGAACATGGGGGCATAATCTTAAAATTAGAGCCAGGCCATTTAGTGAAATCAAGAGGCAGCTTTTCACCCAAACAGCAGAGGAAATCTGGAACTCTCTCCCCCAAAAGGCTGTGGGTGTTGGATCCTTTCACATTTTCAAGACTGAGGTGGATAGATATTTGTTAGGTCAGGGTATTAAGGGATACGGGGCAAGGGCAGGTAATTGGACTTGAGGTACAGATCAGCCATCATCTTATAGAATGTCGGAACAGGCTCGAGGGGCTGAATGGCCTACTCCCGTTTCTACGCCAGAGTCTAACCAGTTGAAACTGCATAGCTTGCCATTGATATTGCCGTCCAGCAAGCCTTCCGGCTACTTGTCCAGCTAGGACCACCCTCCCTGTTAGGCTATAATGGCAACTTGTCTTGCATGTGATTGTGGCTGCAGGCATAGGCGAGACTCATTATACAGCAAGATTCCCCCAAATGAGCTATGCACCTATTTATCTGGGAGATTGTTGGCTAGGACGTCAGGAGAAGTTCTTTTTGAATAATACCGTGGGATTTTTATCGGCCACCTGAACAGGCAGACGGGTTTAACGCCTCATCCAAAGGACGGCACCTTTGAGGCAGGCAGTTAAGTACTATTCTCTAATCGAATCCCAGTTCCTTGCTCTTTCTCTGCAATGCTTCCCACTGCTGGGCTCCAAATACTGATTCACTTCTCCCTTTATATTTGTCGAAATGAAAACAGGAATGCAAGATTGTGTGAGATTATATACTGGGGTGAAATTTTGTGGCATATTTTGTTTTCACCCGTTTCCTCACTTTAAGCAGCGCAGAACATGTAATTATTAGGATTATTATGAGTATCAATTATTATTATTAGAAACAAAACCTTTCCCTCAGTCTCACTGCTTAAGAACTGTAGAAAATGGGCTCCCAAATGAAGAGCTGAATTTTAAGAATTGTCTGCAATATTTCTGTGCTATCCTACATTTTACAAGAAGGTCTCAGGGCTCAGGCCAGGTTGAATCAGAGGAGACAGCCCGTGACTGAAGGGGCGAAAATTTAAAACTATTCTGCAGAAACGCTATTTCAGTGAGCGAGTGGTAAATCTACGGAACAGGCTCTTGAGAGAGACGGTGGAACCAGGAAGTGTTCATTCTTTCAAATGAAAAACAGATAAAAAGATTTATTTAAGGAAATAATATTCTGGGATACAATAAATGGGTTGTTCAGAACATGACACATGCACGTGACTGCCACGATGGTGGAAGGCGAACTGGATGGACCTTGATCTTTTTTCGTCCTAACGTTTCCTATGTTCCTACGAATTTGGGGCCCTTCGACTATGAGTAATCGGCTGCGGCAGCTACACGCAAACATGGCTCGAGTCTACGCACCCACCGAGCTCTTCAGACACTAATCCCTTTGGTTGTGGCCTCATCTGCTTGACCTGCTCGCTCGTAGGATAAATATAGCAGGACTCAGCTCCTCGCTTCCTCCACTGCTGTTGCACAAGTCCCTGTTGGCCCGAAAGACCAAACCACAAACTGTGAGGTTTCTTAACCAATTTCTTCACGAAGAACCCCAGACGTCCCGGACCCCAGGGTTGCATTGCTGGAGGTGCCGTGTTTTGGATGGGACATTAAACTGTGCTGCGTCCCATCGGTTCCTGCGGACGTTAAAGATCCCGCGGCACTATTTAAAAAGAGGGGAATTTCTCCCCAATGTTCTGGCCAACAATCCCCCAGATACAATTGGTTATTCATTGCATGGCTGTCGTGGGCCAAATTGTGACCAAATTTTATTATTCATAATAATAAAAATAATAATAATTCTTACATTTTTAACCCCCTGTGATGTCATCGCAACGTCTCAAAGCGCTTCACAGGATACACTGTCAAGTGGATTTAATTGTGTGTTTTGTGAGTGAAATTATGATGACAAAATTATTATACGAAATGGGTTTCACCTTCGGGAAGAGAGCTTGCAGGCGTTTGCAGGGTTTGACTGCTCGCGAGGTTGGAAGGAGATTTGCAAGGCTGGGGCTGGTGGGGGTTAATGACTGTATCGGCCGATATTAATTCAAGTCTATTACGCTGTCAGTGGCAGTAAATCCCGCGAGCCATTCATCCTCTTGAACACGGGTTTGTGGAGGTGGGGGAGGGGGGAGGAGAGAGAGAACCCTGTAAATCAGCATCCGGAAAAATGCTAATTCTTTGCCTTGTTTTGCACGTAAAGGTTCCTGAACTTGTTTTTGAGCCAAGCGAGGTAGGACGGTGCGGAATTCCAGGCTACCGAAGATGGAAGATCGGTGCAAATTCTCACGCGTCATTAGTACCAGCATCAATCACCCTGCCCTGCCTGTCTCACTGAGTGCTCGCTGTGTGCCTGTCAGCAGCTCAGTCACAGCAGCGAGAGAGGGGGGGTGCGGGGAGGTAGACAGAGAGGTGGATAGAGAGAGAGAGAGAGAGTGGGGGAAGATTATAATAATAATAGTATTCCTTGCATTTGATACAGCGCTTTATCACGTCGTTGAAACGTCTCAAAGCCCTTCACGGGATATATTTCAAAGTGGATTGACTATTTTTTGACGGCAAAACACAGCAGTCAATTGCACACAGCAGTGTCCCACACACGGTCGTGGATTGAGTGAGCAATTTTTTTGTGGGGGGGGGATTTATTTATATTAGGAGATAGAGAGAGGTGGGTGGAGGGGGAGGAAGGGGAGAGAGAGAGAAAGGCAAAAAGGGAGAGAGATAGAGATAGAGTGAGAGAACGAGAGAGAAAGAGCACGAGAGACAAAGAGACAGAAAGGGAGAGGGGGAAATAATTATAATTCTTGCATTAAGACCGACAGACACACACACACAGAGTGAGAGACAGAGAGAAAGAAAAGATATTGTGAGGGAGATACAGAGATGGGGGACACGGATGGAGAGAAAGAGGGTGAACATACATACACACACACACACTGAGGGAGTTAAAGAGACAGAGACATAAAGACGGACACAGAGAGTGAGAAAGAAAGAGAGGGACAAACAGAGACAAAGGGAGACAGAAAAAAATTACATCTTAATTTTGGAGGCAATTTCTTTTTTAAGAACTGTAGAAAACCAGCTTTCAAACTAAGAGTATATGAATTTTCCACAAGTTTGCACCACCTTAAGTTTTAAGACAAAAAAATACTAATAATCATTGCATTTGATATAGCGCCTTATCACGTCGTTGAGACGTCTCAAAGCGCTTCACAATAAAGTGAATTGACTGTATACTTTGTGGGCAGAAAGTGGCAGCCAGTTGCCCACTGCAGTGTCTCACAAACAGTCATGGAGTGAACGACCAATTTTACTTGGGCCAGGATTGTCTCTTTTCGAATAGTGCCCTGGAATCTTTAATGTCCGTCTGAACAGGCAGACGGGACCTCGGTTTGACATCTCATCCGAAGGACGGCACCTGCGACAATGCGACATCCCGCGAGCAATGCATTGGGATTGTCAGGTTAGACTGTGTGATTCCAAGTCCTGACGTGGCGCTTGAACCCACAATCTTCTGACTCAGAGGCGAGAGTGAACCAAGCTGACACACACGCATAGTTAGAGGAAGACACACAGACACACAATTAGAGAAAGACACAGTTAGAGAGGGGAGGGGTTGACACCTGCTGCCTCGCACATGCTGTGTCTGGGCAGTAAATAGACAGAGCCATTGTGTCTGACTCTTTTTCCTGGCTGCAGGAAGGGCAGAACTCCCAGTGGCTGGATCAAGCTTTGTCAAGGCTCCCAGGTGCGGAAGGGCTCACCCGGGGGTGGGGGGTACACAGCCGGGGAGCTGTTGGCTAGTGAAAGAGCCAGGAACGCTTCTTGTTTTTGTAAACAGATCTGTGCTGGGGGGTTTTGTGGCTTGGTCGGAAGAGGCTGAGTGTTTCAAGAGACCAGCGCCTTGAGATTTGCTGGCCTGGAGTGGAGAGAAAACTTCTTGCTGAGATCAGGCTTTGGCACGCTCCACACGGGAAAAAATATGCCAGACATCCGATGAGCTTGGCATCACCCCAGCGAGACATGCAGAGGCAATACGGAGAGAAAGAGAGAAGAGAGAGAGAAAGGGACTAACATAGGAACAGAGAACATTGAGTCCTTAGAGCCTGTTCTACTATTCGATAAGATCATGGCTGATCTGTATCTCAATTCCAATTACCTGCCTTTGCTCCATATCCCTTGATACCCTGACCATGAATCCACACAGCCTTTTAGGGGGAGAGAGTTCCAGATTTCCACCACCTTTTGTGTGAAAAAGTGCTTCCTAATTTCACTCCTAAATGGCCCAGCTCTAATTTTAAGATTAAGCCCCCTTCTTCTGGATTCCCCCACCAGAGGGAACAGTTTCTCTGGATGATAATAATAATTATAATAACCATTGTATTTGATATAGCGCCTTATCACGTCATCGAGATATCTCAAAGGGCTTCATCTCTATCCTATTATTTTAAACACCTCGATTAGATCACCCCTCAATCTTCTGAATTTCAGGGAATACAAACCCAAGTTTGTGCAGCCTATCCTCATAATGTAACCCTTTAGATCTTGTATCCTTTTGGTGAATCTGCGCAGCATCCCCTCCAAGGGCTTCCTGGGGTGCGGTACCCAAAACTGTCTCAGGATGGGTGTCTGATCAAAGCTCTGTACAAACATAAGCATCACTTCCTCGCTTTTGTATTCCAACTACCTTGGGATGAATGGCAGCATTCCCTTAGCCTTTTTGATTGCAAGATCGAGGGAGAGCAAAAGAGAGAGAGAAAGAGAGAGAAATATATAATAATAATAATCCTTGCATTTGATATAGTGACTTATTCATGTAATTGAGACGTCTCAAAGCTCTTGATTGCGTGTTTTGGGGGATGTGAACAGACGGTCCTGCTTCCAGGCAAATAAAGGCATTAAAAACCCAACCTACGCTCAACAGAGAGGACTGCTGACACAGGTTTGGTGGCACCATGTGTCCACACAGCATATTACACTCTCTATGCAGACATCAAACAAAGAACAGATGAATAATCAATAACCTAATGTGGGTTTCAGAGCAATTGTGGGCTCCACCCGTTAGTTCCCTCTCCCCTAAGTGGGAACCTTCCTTATCGGTTGCTCGAAACCAAAATTCCATGATTTTTCTATCTCACTGTATTATTATTACATGTTCACACGCACATATAATCTCCATTAATGTCAATCCATACCCCTCCAATATGTTTTCCAGACAAAGGCCGTGGAAAAGCAATAAAAACTGAAGGTCACACACAATTTTTGCGAAATCCTGTCTTAATTTAGAAGCTGTGGTTTTCCACAGACCGTAAAACAGATTCTGACTTGGATATAAGGAATTTTAAGAATTGCAAGAACCCTAACAACAACAACAAAATTACATTTGTATCAGCACCTTTCATGTCAGGAGGACGTCCCAAGGTGCTGGACAATCAGTGTTTCGAACCCGAGCTGGGGTTCGGGATCGGGGAGGGCGGGGGGGGGGGGAGGGGAGAAGGGAGGGGTCTTGAGACAGGTCTTGAAGGAGCCAAGGGAGGGGGCGAGGTGGAGGGACTGCGGGATGGAGTGGGGGCAGAGTGGCTGAAGGCCCGTCCGCCAATGGTGGGGCGGGCAAGGTGAGGGACGTGAAGCAGAGTCAAGGGAGCGGGCAGGTTGGTAGAGGATTAGAAGGTTCCAGACGTAGAGGGGAGCAAGACGATGGAGGGCTTTGAAAGTAAAGACCAGGATCTTGAACTGTATCCTCTGTGTGATGGAAAGCCAGTGGATTCGGGCAAGGATGGGGTGTGATTGGAAGCCAGTGGAGTCGGGCGTGGAGCCTGGTGTGGCAGAGGACATGGCTGCAGAGTTCTGGATGTTCTGTAGCCTATGGTGAGAGGATTTGGGGATGCGGACAAACAGGGAATTTGCGTAACCGAGCCTATAGGTTATGAATACGTGTATGAGGGTCTCGGCGGCCTGCAGTGTAAGATAGTGGCGTAGCCAGCGATGTTGCGGAGGTGGGGGATGACAGAGCAGGTCATGGCACAGATGTGACTAAATTATAAGGCCAAATAATAATAATCCTTGCATTTTATACAGAGCCTTATCACGTTTCGAGATGTCTGAAAGTGCTTCACAGGATATACTGTAAAGTGAAATGACTATATTTTGTGGGTGAAACGTGGCAGCCAATTGCGCACAGCAGTTCCCACAAACAGTTGTGGATTGAGTGACTAAATTATTATTATTTTACATTTTCTTTCTTTGAAGGGATTATTGTTCTAGAAAAGCAATTTGCCAATTGACTAGCTACCAGGATCTTACTTACTCCTAGGTAAATAGAGACACGTGGAGTAGGAAAATCTGCCCAATGTTTCGCCCTGCCCGGGAATCGAACCCAGGTCCTTTCGCTTGCGAGGTGAGTGCTCCAACCACTAAGCTACAGGACCCCACACTGTGCCTTATCACATTGAGACGTCTCAAAACGCTTCACAAATGGACTGTAAAGTGAATTGACTATATTTTGTGGGCAAAATGTTAATTAATAATAATTCTTGGATTTGATAACATAAAATAGTTTGCAGGCTAAGCCCACAGGGGGCTTAGGATGCTGAGAAGGTGCCTTGTGAGACCCACTGCCCCAGGTTGTAGAGGAAAGAATCAACTGGATGTCAGCCTGGTGCAGTGCGAGCACTCCGGCCTCTGAAGGTTGTGGGTTCAAGCCCCACATCGGGACTTGGAATGACATAGTCTTAGCTGATGCTCCTATGCAGTGCTGAGGAGTGGGTGTGTGAGGGGGAGGGGGAATTGCATTGTCAGAGGTCCCAAGGCACAATTCAAAAAGAGGGGGGTGTCCTGGACAACAATCCACCAAAATACACAGTCAATTCACTTTACAGTATATCCTGTGAAGCGCTTTGAGATGTTTCAACAATGTGATAATCTGCTATATCAAATGCAAGGATTATTATTACAAAGGCTCACAGGGTTAGAGCTCTGAGAAGATGCCTTCTGGGACCCATTACTCCGGAAGGTTGTACAGGGAACAATCAATTGCATTGGTTTAAAAGGGATATGGATTAATAATAAATGCTTGCATTTGATATAACGCCTTTCCAACCAGAAGGACGCCTCTGAAGGATTTACTGTCGTGTGTATTTTGAATAAGAGCGAAGCAATCAATTTATAAACAGCAAGGTCCCACAAACAGCCATGAAGTGAGTGTTCAATTTTGTCTGGGGGACACTGGGATAAACTCCTCTCTTTTTTCGAGAAGTGCTATCGGATCTTTAAGATGTAACCCTTATGTCCCTGGCCCCAAAAAGACACAAACCCCCACCCAGCCCTTACGTCCCAACCCTAAAATACATGTAACACCCCCCCTTACGTCACAACCCTAACAAACAAGAAACACCCCCTTATGTATCAAGCAGTCAGCATCAGTCACCAGACATGGGGAATGTTACGTGTTTTTTGGGCTCAGGACGTAAGTTTTTTGTGTGTTTTGGGGGCTCGGGACGTAAGGGGGGGGGGGGGGGGCAGTTACTAATCTATACGCTCTCTCTTGGCGATGTCATCCGCAGACATGGGGTAAACTTCCACATGTATGCGGATGACACACAAATCTGTTTTGTCTCCTCCAGTATCGACAGACATCAAGGCCTGGATGAGTGCAAACTTCCTACAGCTGAATGTGGACAAGACGGAAGTCATACTCTTTGGCTCCCGTCAACGTCTTCACTCCTGCGGATCTAAACTCCTCAACTACCCTGGGCTCTCCCTCAGACTCACCAAACCAGTGCGCATTTTAGGCGTCCGGTTCGACCCCCAGCTGTCGTTCCTCCTCTACATCCAGTCTCTGACCAGGACCTCCTTCTTCCATCTCCGCCACATTGCCTGTCTTCGACCATACTTTACCCCAAATGCAGCCGAAACCTTCAGGCAATGTGTTTGTCACCTCCCGCTTGGATTACTCAAACACACTCCTTGCCGGTCTCCCCAGCTACACTATCCAAAAAATCCAGCTCATTCAGAACTCTGTAGCCCACATAGTGACCCGGACCAAACTCCACAACCCCCTCACCAGTTCTGGCCCAGACTCCACTCCACCATCATCAAACGGATCGACTTCAAGATCCAAACACTCATGTTCAAATCGTTCACTTCCTGGCACCTCCCTACCTCTCCGACCTCCTGACTCCCCAATCCATCACCCGGCAACCTCCGCTCGACTGGCACCAGCCTCCTATGTGTCCCTTACACCTTCCGCTCCACCATTGTAGCTCAGTGTTTAGAGCATTCGCCTGGCAAGTGAGAGACCTGGGTTTGATTCCCGGCAGGGCGAAACCTTGGGCAGGTTTCCTTACTCCACACGTCTGATAATAATCCCTCAAGAAAAAAAAACAATAATAAATTGGTCACTTCAATCCACGACTGTTTGTGGGACGCTGCTGTGTGCAATCGGCTGCCGTGTTTCACCCAAAAATATAGTCAATTCACTTTACAGTATATTCTGTGAAGTGCTTTGAGACGTCTAGAAGACGTGAAAAGTGCTATATCAAATGCAAGGATTATTATTATTATAAAAAGAAACCAATCTTGACTGGAAGTGAGTTAAGCCCCCAGTCAGTCAGGCACCTTAATCTCCACGTTAGCTGATGGAAGTGACCCCGAACGAATCAGTGACCTTGATCCCTTCCAAGATGGGTCTTGAAAGAGGCAAGGGAGGGGGCGAGGTGGAGGGACTGCGGGATGGAATTCCAGAGGGTGGGGGTAGAGTGGCAGAAGGCCCCACCCGCCAATGGTGAGGCGAGCAAGGTGGGTGTGAAGCAAGCCAGAGCTCTCTGAGCAGAGGGAGAGAAGAGGATGGTAGGGGTTTAGGAGGTCGCAAAGGTAGGGGGTGCAAGACCGTGGAGGGCTTTGAAAATGAGGACCAGGTTCTTGAACTGTATCCTCGGTGTGATGGGAAGCAGTAGAGTTGGGCGAGGATGGGAATGATAGGGTCGCGGAGCCTGATGCAGGAGAGGACCCGGGCTGCAGAGGATCCTCCTCCCACTACACCCCCCCCACCCGGTCAACAAGCAACGAGTTTGCATAATCGAGCCTCGATGTAATGAAAGTGTGTATGAGTGGCAGCAGCAGAGCGTTTCACAGGATTTCACTGTAAAATGGATTTTGTAGGTGAACGTGGCAGTCAACAGCAGGAGCGACCCTCAGTGGTGAGCAGTCTTGCCTCCGTATTGGAAATTTGTGAGCTTGAGCCACCACATTGAGTCTTTGAGCTCAGCTCAAGGCTGCCATTCCAGTGCTGTGCTGGGGGAAGCCCCGCATTATCAGAGGTGCCATCGTTTGGATGAGACGTAAAACCGAGGACCTGTCGGAGTTAAAGATCAACGTGGACAGTAAAGAAGAGAGTTGGTCCACGTGGACAGTCGTGTGATCCAACAACCTCACAGAGACTTAGCATAGACTTAGGGATTGCTCCAGTTGGCTGCCACATTCATCTACAAAATACACAATCGCTTCACTTTACAATGAAATCCTGCGAAACGTTTTGACATCTCTTGACTACATGACAAGGTGCGATGTCAAATGGAAGGATTATTGTTAAGGCTGCAAGAAAGTCATGATTGAACTGATTGTACTGAAAAGTGTAGTGATTTTGTAGATGTACTTGATTGCAGTCTTCCTTCTGTCACAGACCATTCCCTGCATTGCCAGACTATTCCCCACCCCTTCTACTCCTCACCCATCTACTCCCCACTCCCATCACTGCTTACCTGCGCCACTTCAACAAACCCCTGCAATGCCAAAGATGTGCACTGGTGAGCAGAGAGCCCAGCAGTGCGAGCAGGGAGCTGAGTGATGAGGAACAGAGTGACAATTCTGTTAAGGAATATGGTGAGAGTGAGAATTCTTTAGCAAGAAGAACTGAAGGTGGCAGGACAGTAGATAAAGCTGTTAAAAAAGCATACGGGATACTAGGCTTTATAAATGGGGCATAGAATACAAAAGTCAGGAAGTTATGATGAACCTTTATAAAAC
Source organism: Callorhinchus milii (assembly GCF_018977255.1). Classification (NCBI taxonomy): domain Eukaryota; kingdom Metazoa; phylum Chordata; class Chondrichthyes; order Chimaeriformes; family Callorhinchidae; genus Callorhinchus; species Callorhinchus milii. Next base: position 7,207,296 of record NW_024704745.1, on the reverse strand, counting down.
ACTGGTTGGGCCTCAGCTAGAGTACTGTGTTCAGTTCTGGGCACCACACTTTAGGAAGGATGTCAAGACATTGGAGAGGGTGCAAAGGAGATTTACCAGGATGGTACCAGGAATGAGGGACTTCAGTTATCAGGAGAGGCCGGAGAAGCCGGGATTATTCTCCTTGGAGCAGAGAAGGTTCAGAGGAGACTTAATAGAAATTTTCAAAATTATGAGGGGATTCAATAGTGTGAACAAGGAGAAACGACTTGCACTGGCGGGTGGATCGGTAACCTAAGGACACTGAATTAAAATAGTTGTTAAAAGAAACAGAGGGGAGGTGAGGAGAAATGTTTTCAAACAGTGAGTTGTTCAGATCTGGAATGCATTGCCTGAAAAGGTGGTGGAAGCTCATTTAATAACAGCTTTTAAGAGAGAAGTAGATAATTATTTTGGGAGGACAAGTTTGCATGACTATGGGGAGAGAACAGGTGAGTGGGATTGAACTGGATAGTTCTTTTCAAAGAACCAGCACAGACATGATAGACTGAATGGCCTCCTTCTGTGCTGTATTATTCTATGATTCTATGAAGAGAGATACCAGAGAGCAAGGTAGAACTCATTCATTCAGCAAAGAGTGGGAAATCTTTCTTGAGGTTTCTTGAGGGAGAAATAAAACGTTTTTGTTAAACAAAACAAGCATTGGAATCACACGTTATGAACAGTAAATATATTTATTTGCCAGGATGGTTCAGGGTTACACCCCAGTGCCAACCTGCCCGCTCAGTGACGTGGGGTCAGCCTTCCCGAGGATGGCTGAGGTAACCTGTATTTTGACATCACTCCCTCCAAGTCCACGAATGTCATGGTGGTGTAGTGGTGGTGCTGGGTGTTCTTGTAGGTGGACAAGTCCAGCTCTTCCTGGGCAGGTTCTGGTGCTGCCTCGGGCTCTGTGAAGCAAACAAAAATAATAGCTTCACCTTCAAGCTGGATGTTTTTGGATCTTTTGCTAATATAAGAGGTTACCAGCAGATTCAGTCAAAAGTCAACTGAAAGAAAGCGTAGTTAGGCAATACCAAATGTACAACAGAACGAATTAGGTTCTCAGTGCAGATCAATGCACGGGGGAGGGGGATTAAGACTGCAGCGAAAGGGGACACCACCACTCCACATATTTTCTAAACAAGTTACGTCCAATAGCCTCCAGATATATTCACGGAAATCTACTTGCTGCACTTCATGGTTCAGCCACTGTCTTTTCCAGCAGCTTTCAAGACTCTGGTCTCTCTCCCACTGTGTTCCTCAACATCAATGTCTTCCGCTCCGCTTCATCCTCTCTAACTCACCACGTTTCAAAGCTTGCCTCAAGACTTACAAATCTCTCCTCTCACTAACCCTGGAGCTGCTCCACCTCCTCAATAGGACAGTTACATTGAATGATATTATTCCTTACGTCTCTCACAACTGTAACCAGCAGCTGCAGCTTGAGCTTCAACGGCTCCACTCTAAAATCTTTCATCTGTTGTCCCTCCAATCTGGCTCTGTGCTACCTACAGCAGAGACAGCCCTGGTGAAAGTTACAGATGACATTCTGTCCATCTGTGACCAGGGCTCTTTCGGTCTCCTCGTCCTTCTTGATATCTCTGCTGCCTTAGATACTGTAGACCACTCTCCTCTCAGCTCCACCTTCATGGTTCTGTTCTTGCCTGGTTTCAATCTTACCTTTCCCATTGTCTGCACTTAACATCCATCAACTGCTTCTCCTCCTGCCCTTGCACCGTCACTCCATGGCTGTCTGTGGAACATTGCTGTGCGCCAACTGTCTGCAGCGTTTCATCCACAAAATACACAGTAAATTTTACAGTGTATCCTGTGAAACGCTTTGAGACGTTTCAACGATGTGATAAGGCACATGCAAAGGATTATTATCAAATGCAAGGATTATTATATTACAACTCCCTCAGACTGTTTGTCCAGACACACAGCCCGAGCCATAGGTTTACTTAAGTCCAGAAAGTACCATAAAAGTCCTCATCAAACTGGGAGAGAGTAAACTACTTGAGGTTTGAATGAGAGGAAAGATGAATCCAACAAGATGGATAGATTAGGGAGTGAAGGCAGCAATACTTTCACAGGTCAGGAAAGACTTAATAATGGAAACGGAGACCAAATGCTACATATGTGTCAGAAAACAGACTGAATATAGTAATAATAATCCTTCCATTTGATATAGCCCCCCATCTTGGGTCCGTAACTCCCTGTCTGTCCAGCGCCTTGGGACATCTCCCGAAATGAAAGGCACTATACAAATGTAATTTTGGTGGTGTTGTCCTTCCAGGGAGAGAGTGTGCAAAACCATTCTAACAATCTTTCTCTGGGATATCCATGTGTAGGTGGGATACATGGAATTCTCAGTTTGGTTTGGATATTCTTAAGCACAGTGATGTTTCCGTATATGTCAGACACCCAATTGACCCCCACTAAACAAATGTGTCTGTTGCAGGGACCTGTTTGTCTACGAGAGCAGTGCGGCGGGGAGCAGGTGGGTGAGACCCACGTGCATGCGTCAGTGTGTAGTGCTGTGTGTGAGTGCTGTGTATCAGTGTGTGAGCGCTGTGTGTCAGTTTGTGAGTGCTGTGTGTCAGTGGGTGAGCGCTGTATATCAGAGCGTGAGTGATGTGTGTCAGTGTGAGAGCACTTTGTGTGGGCGCTGTGTGTCAGTGTGTGAGTGTAGTGTGTCAGTGTGTGAGCACTGTGTGTCAGTGCATGAGCGCTGTGTGTCAGTGTGAGAGCACTTTGTGTGATGGCTCTGTGTGTCAGTGTGAGAGATGTGTGCCAGTTTGAGTGCTGCCTCATTCATTTTCATAAGCCATGTCCACAGAGAGGCCACGGGTCCTGCACAGCTGAACAATGCGATCGTAGCGTTCGCCTTCTCCCCATCAGGCAATTACCTGGCAGCCATAGCTGACAACAAGCAGCTGATATTGTTTCACACCAGGCCCTGGAGGTGCCTCAGTGTTCGGTAGGTATTGTTATGGATTTACTTTCTCAGTCCTATTTAGCTATACGTGTGGACTATACGTGTGTGTCAGATCCTCTCGGAGATAACCCTTTTCCAGGCTGAAGAGTGCTAGGAATTCATCACAGTTTATCACTCATTTAAAGCCGGGATTGACTTTGTTGCTCTTCTCTGCACTGCCTCTTCTCGAGGCCGGCCTCTTGTGTCCTCATGACAGGGACTGTATGTAGAACTGCAGATGTGAGTGCAGTTCTACATACATACAGCAGAACCAAAACACTGTGCAGTTTGAACAAGCCTTTCTGGATCTGAACTCACCTGATTTGTTAATGTAGTCAAACACCAGATGTAGTCTATATGCTGACTGTCCACATTAGTCAGGT
>NW_024704745.1:7095465-7203890 GCF_018977255.1 Callorhinchus milii | reverse complement strand
AACTTATTGCATCTTGAAGACGTCTCAAAGCGCTTCCGAAATTTGGCAGCCAATTACGCACGGCAGTGTCCCACAGTCGTGGATTGAGTGACCAAATTATAATAATTATTGTTTTGAAGGATTACCCCCGAAAAAGCGAACTGGCATTGCATTTTAATTTTGCATGGGATACCGAGGAACGTAGTTTACCAGTACGTGGAATGCTCTGCCAAGCAAGGTGGTAAAAGCCGAGTGCACTTTCGGTTTCAAGAGGGAATTAGAGGCGCATGAAAGGTTCTGGGGATGGGCATGACAGCTGGTGCAGTCTCCATGAGCCAAATAGCCTCTTTCTGCACATAAATATCTAGGATTCTCTGACTGGGAAACGAGAAGCTTGAGGTGGGCAAATCCAACTGCTCTGAAACCCCAGCGAGCCAGACTAATGAGGGAGGTGTGTGATAAGGCTGGAGTGGATGATGGGGGAGGGATGTGATGGAAAGTGAGTGGGGTGTGATGGGTGGGGTGGTAACATGAGTCAGTGTTAGATATCAGGACTGTGCAGTAAACTCTAGTTGGTTGCTTTCAGGACAGCAGCCCGGAGATGTACGTCATTGGCCATTCCCCAGGCAGAGGACAGGGTCCTGTTGGCCGACAAATCCGGGGATATTTACAGCTTCTCCATCCACCAGCCTCAGGAGGCCGGACACCTGCAGCTCGGGCACCTCTCCATGTTACTGGCCGTGGTGAGTCAGTCAGTCAGTCAGTTCAGCCTTCACTTGCTCTTGCTCTCTCCCAAGCTCATGCTCGCTCTTGCTCACACTCTCATTGGTTTCAGGCTGTGAGCCCGGATGATCGCTATCTGGTGACCTCGGACCGAGATGAAAAGATTCGCGTCAGTTTTCTGGAGAAGCCACACGTGATCGAGGCGTTCTGTCTGGGACACAGCGAGTGCGTTTATCTGCTTTATTCAGGGTGTAACAGTCAGCCACAACAACAACTTGCATTTATATAGCGCCCTTCACGCGAGGTAGGGTCCCCGAGCCATAGCTGGTAGCCATAGTTACCAGCTTTGGCTCAGTTGGTCTCTGAGGTAGAAGGTTGTGGGTTCGAGCCCCACATGGGGATTGCAATTCACGAAGTCTATCCTTCAGATGAGATGTTAAACCAAGTCCCCCACCTGCCTGTTCAGGTGGACATTAAATATCCCGTGGCACTATTCGAAAAGATAAGGGAGTTTCTCTCTCCCGGTGTCCTGGTGAACACTCAACCCCCAGATATGCGAAAGGTGTAATATAAAATGTAAAGATTACTATTATTATTAATAGCAGCTCTACTGAAAGTGTAATAGCTCCCCTATAGTGAGGGACGTAATAGGGTCTCATACTAGTCCACAATGAAAAGTGGGGGGACCTGCGAGGTGGGGAGGGGTCTGAGTGGAGCAGTGGTCATTCTGATTGAACTGGGCGTGAAGGGCGGAGGGTTGTGGTTAAGCTGTGAGTGTAATTGGGGTGGTTGAGGTGTGTGGGTGGGGTGGTGGGGTTGAGCTATGTGTGGGTGGGGGGTGGTTGAGTGTGTTTGTGTGTGGTGGGGAGATAGGTGTGGGAGTTGGGCTGTGCCCTCTGTGGCTGAATTTATTGTTTCTCTACAGGTTTGTCAGTGAGCTCTTCATTCCTCCTAACCATCCTCAGCTTCTTGTGTCTGGCTCTGGGGTAGGTACGAAACACACAGCCACTACACTTCACAGTATGTGCAGGGCAGCACGTTGAGATGCCTTCTTGACGTGAAATGATCCGTATGAAATAATATTAAAGAATACAACATATATTAATATAGCACCTTAATCGAATGTGGGTTGCTTATGTGTATGTGTTTGTCTGTGTGTGCTTTTGCGTGTGTGCATTTCTGCGCTGTGTGTAGTGTACACATCCATGCCATGACCCGCTCTGTCATCCCCCCTCCGCAACATCGCTGGCTACGCCACTATCTTACACTGCAGGCCGCCGAGACCCTCATACACGTATTCATAACCTATAGGCTCGGTTACGCAAATTCCCTGTTTGTCCGCATCCCAAATCCTCTCACCATAGGCTACAGAACATCCAGAACTCTGCAGCCATGTCCTCTGCCACACCAGGCTCCACGCCCGACTCCACTGGCTTCCAATCACACCCCATCCTTGCCCGAATCCACTGGCTTTCCATCACACAGAGGATACAGTTCAAGATCCTGGTCCTCCTTCAAAGCCCTCCATCGTCTTGCTCCCCTCTACGTCTGGAACCTTCTAATCCTCTACCAACCTGCCCGCTCCCTTGACTCTGCCTGTCCACGTCCCTCCGCCCGCCCCACCATTGGCGGACGGGCCTTCAGCCTCTCTGCCCCCACACTTTGGAACTCCATCCCACAGTCCCTTCGCCTTGCTCCCTTCCTTGCCTCCCATCAAGGCACATCTCAAGTCCCTCCTCTTCAACTGCATCTTCGGTCACCCTCCTACCCCTACCCTCCCTGTCCTCCACCCCTCCTGATCCCAATTCACTGCTTGAGTCCAAATCCCTGACTGTCCAGTACGTTGGGACGTCCTCCCGACATGAAAGGCACCGTGTAAAATGTAATTTGTTGTGTGTGTGGGATGGGTGTGCTTGTGTACGTATGTGTACGTGTACACTGTGCCTGTGTGTACGTGTGCCTGCCTGCTACATGTCTGTGTGTGGTAGCTACTTGGTGCTGCCCAGGTTTGTGTGTATGAAAGCAATGCTGTACAAGTGCTGATTCTCTGAGTTGTCTCCCTTGCAGGACGGAACCCTGAGGCTGTGGGACTTTACTCGAGGGAAGGAGCTGCACTGCTGTGACCTTCGCAGCCTCGAGCCTTGGTGCCGTGGAAATGAAGAGGTGCATTTACAATGGGTCTGACTGGGAATTACAGGGCAATGACTGGGTGTGAAACTGGGAGTTACAGTGACTGGGAGTTAGGCTGGTGGTGGTGCGAATGTTGCTGGTGTGTGTAAGTACTGACGTTGCTGTGTGCATTGCAGAGGCAGGTGGCAGTGGTGAGGATCACACACAGTTTGCAGGGGGATTACTTGGCAGTGCTGTGTGATAAGTAAGTGTTGCTGCACCCACTCCTCATCAATATAATATTGATGATTGTTACCTCTGATACGGTGTCCTACAGGTCAGGAGGATGTTTCATAGCGCTTCATAGGATTCACTGTGAAGTTGAGTGTCTCTTATTTTTTGGGCGACATTTGAGAGTTCAGTGCTGGTGGGGGAGAGGGCGAGCTGGGAGAGGGCAGGCTGGGGAGAGGGAGGGGTTGGGGAGAGGCAGTGGTTGGGAGAGCGCGGGGCTGGGGTTGGGAAGAGGGTGAGGCTCTGGCCTGTGCTGACCCTGTGCTCAGTTTCTCTGCAGTCCATCTTGTGAGGTTGGACGTGGATTCCCAGCAGCTGGTACACGAGGAGACGCTGGTGCTGGAGCCGAAGGTCTGGGACGTGTCATTTGACGAGTCGGCTCGACTCTGGGTCCTTCACCGAGACCAAGAGCAGCCGGTCACACTGTACACAGCCCGGGGGGCTCGCTGGCAGGTCAGTCACTGTGCACAGCCCAGGGGGCTCGCTGGCAGGTCAGTCACTGTGCACAGCCCGGGGGGCTCGCTGGCAGGTCAGTCACTGGAGATCTCGGTGGAGGAGCTGTCTCTTGTTGGGGTTCCTGGTGGGAGGGTGGCCCTTACCTGGGGGGATGATCTTGGTGGGGTGGGGGGATGTTGGGGAGTAATCTGAGGTCAGGGGGTGTATAATCTTGTAACTCAGTTTCTTTTTATTTTAACAGAAAATCACAGAAGATACAGATTTAGAGAGATTGTCAGACACTGTGCGCACACACTGGGAGTTGTTCCAGGGTAAGCCCCTTCCCACCCGTCCACTCCCCTCCCCAACCTGCCCTTCCCCACTCAGCACCTTTCCAGCCCTATTCTCTCCCCGGCTGTCTCCCCGGGCCCCTGCTCTCTCCCCAGGGGCCCTGCTTGCATGAACTTCCCTGAATGCCTGGGTTTGATTTGTATCTGCGGCGTGCTCACCATTCCTGTTTTAATCCGCTGCCTTGACTTGCTGTGAGCAGGCAGGGTGAACGCTGTCAGCTGCTGCACGAACCTCTACAAAGTGACCTTGGATAATGTGGCCAAGTACAAGCAGAGAAAGGAGCAGCGATTGAAGGAGCGAGGGAATGGGTTGGCGCCCGAGGAGGACAAGAGGAGACGAGTGGAAGGGGTCAGAGAGGCAGTGGGGGACAGCTCGTCCTGACAATGCTGACTAAGCCGCTGAGGCACTGCGGAGTGACTGCAGGCTGGAACTTTCAGACACTGAGCTAGTGTTAATGAGACAATCCCATTCCTCGCCGGGATGTTTTTACGGTTCTTGGTGGGAACGATGTCATGGGAAGCCCTGGCTTTAATTTGATGTAGCCCCTTATCACGTCTTCAAGACATCTCAAAGCGCTTCACAATATACTGTAGAGTGAATCAACTATATTTTGTGGGTGAAACAACAGCCAATTGCGCACGACAGCGTCCCACAAATGTGGATTGAGTGACCAAATGTTTTTNGAAGGGGTTACATAGTGACTTCCTGGAGCAGAAATAAAGTGATGTTATTTTATAGACTCTCGTGCTGCCTTTCCACACTTACATCCTTGGTCTCCAAACCAGTTGGAAGAGAGGTTCATCCACGGTAACTGGACAGAGTGGTGGGTCATTTTCCTTAAGCCTGTCGGAGGAATTATTCCTTGGTGATAGATGGGATGTTTAGTCCTTGGTAACAAGGAGGGTGGGAATTTGTCCTCTTAGTCCCAGGAGCAGTTTACTCCTCAGCAATTAGATTATTGGTGGAGTTAGTCCTTTATAACTACAGTAATTCATGCATTTGATGTGGCATATTTTGGAAGGATCTCAAAGAGCTTCACAGGATATACTGGAAAGTGTAGTTGGTGTATTTTGTAGGTGAATGCAGTAATCAGTTTGTTCAACAACAACAAATTGCATTTATACAGTGCCTTTTTCGTCAGGAGGACGTCCCAAGGCGTTGGGACAATGAGGGGTTTGCTTCTGAGCTGCAGATTTGTGATCAGGTGGGAAAATGACTGAAGGTACAGTCGAAAAGGTCTTCAGACTGGCCTTGAAGGAGGCAAGGGAGGGGGCAAGAGGTCAGGGCTCCGGGATGGAGTTCCAGAGGGCGGGGGCAGAAAGGCTGAAGCCCTGACTGCCAATGGTGGGGTGGGCAGAGCAGTGCCCGTCGAGAGGAGGGAGTCAACAAGTTGGTGATAGGTCACAGAGGTAGGGAGGATTAGAGTGGAGGTGACCAGAAAGATCTTGAACTCGATCCTCTGGGGGATGGGAAGCCGGTGAAGGATGGGTGTGATCGGCTCACAAAGCTTAGTGCGGGAGCCAGGCTAATCCAGACGAGGGTTGGGGGTGGGAATAAATCTGGTAATTAAACACGGGGATGGTGATTGGTGAGGAGCTGTGGATGGGGGGAATCCTCGAGCTTCAGAGGAGGAATTAGTCCTGGTGAGTTAGTCAACAACAACAACTTGCATTTAGCTAGTGCCCTTTACTGCATCTATGAATCTGGTAGCGTCCTGGAACGCTTGTCCTCATTAATCACACAGGGCAGTAAGGTTTCCTCCTAACTGGGGGAGGGTGAAATGGCTGAATTGAGGAAACAAATGGAAGATTGTTCAAAATTCACAATTTATTTTTATATTTTTACTATTTTATAAAGTTAATCTGATTTTTGTTCTGAAAATCAAAGTCTCGTATTTCAAAAAAAATCTGAAACCGAGGTCAGACAGAGGGCCACAGTCCCATCTGTCTGTTTTACGTCTTTAAACCTTCAATTTTAAGAGATAAAATTCTAAAATTTACCCAATATTGAAGCTGTTTTTTCTACAGTTATTGAAAACTGGCCAACAAATTAATTGACATTTTTTTAATCTGCCAGGTGTCTGACATACTAACCTATCATCAACTAGGTTAAAAGTATCCAAACTAGACAGTATTCCACATGTGTATATACGTCACTAACACATGGAAATCTCCTTGTGTCTGGAATAGTTTTGTTTTTGGCCATTTTATAATTGAATAATATTTCTGAGGCTGAGACTGGGTAGAATTCTGGGCTTCAGATCACAGCGAGGAATCCTGACCCAGAATGATGGAGGGTCAAGGCAGCTTTCCCTCCGCTCATAAAGCAAATAATTTATAATATACGTGGCTTGCACCAGCCACTAAACAACACCTTCCTAAATCAAGTAAATTCAGCTCAATATTTCAATCGGTCAGCTCTCATTGCCTGGACATTCCCGCTCCAGGGTCCAGTCAGTCCACTTCCCTGGATTCAGTAACAATCAAAGCTGCGGCAGGAAAACATAAATCAATAAAACGTAGGAATGAGAGACGAAACGAGCTTCTCAACCCGTGTTCAGGGCTCTGCCTGCTCTCCAGCCTGCGTATGCTCCCACATAGCGGTCAGGGCGACAGCTGGTCTTTGCCCTATGAGACAAGGCTTCCATTAGCCACAGGTCCATTACCGTGTTGAACGTGTGTGGACATCAGGGGCTTCGCTGTATGACCAATATCCTGGTGCTTTATCTTCACCCACAAAGAGGGGTGGGGGGGGAGGAGAAGAGCCAGCCCTGGCCCTAAACTACAGCAGAGGAGGGAGAAAATTAAAACAAATTGTGGATTAGAAAGTCTGCGAATTCTCATGTAAATCAATCTGTGAGACCTCACATTTCCCGGGGACTGTCCCTGACACAGTCACAGGAAGCAGATCCACTAAAGATATACCCCTCCCGGCAGCTCAGAGCCAGGCTCAACATCACTGAGCTCCAAGTAACAAGTTAAAAGCCATAGAATTATACAACTGGAATAGCAACATTCTTAAAAATGCACCGAGTTTAGACAGAGCACAACCCCTGCCCCCACAGGTCAAAGTTTCAATTTAAAAAAAAATACAAATTGGAAAAAGATTGCAAGTGAATTCCCTCCCCCACCCCCACACCAGGGTCAGCGAGGAGGAGGACAAACACAGCCACTACCCACTTTACTGACTCCTCTTTCAAAGCACCGCCACAAACCGGGCAAAGAGGTAATATCTTCTCGTCGGCTTTTGTAAAAATCTCTCACAATCGTTGCACAAGTTATAAAAAACACCAAATCCAATGGGTGAGGTTCTTGCCCGAACGATCCCAATTCCAATCCCAATCCCGGCCTCAATACAGCAAATCCAGGATCTCGAGCGGTTTGGGAATTTGTTCCCATGACAAGTCTCCAGATAAAGTGTTGTCACAGTGACATCGGGCAGCGTCTGTGGAAGACATGAGATTGTTTTACACAGACTGTAACAAACATCTGCTGTCTAAACCCATCACATCACTCCCAGGATCAATTTTCTTACACTCTTGCCTGTACATGCGTTCCTCACACACAGACACAACAAATAACATTTGTAGACCACCGTTCACGTCAGGAGGATGTCCCAAGGCACTGGACAGTCAGGGATTTGGACCTCAGCTGGGGTTTGGATTCAGGAGGGGTGGGCAGGGAGGATAGGGGTAGAAAGGTGGCCGAAGTCGCGGTCAAGAGGAGGGTCTTGAGACGTGCTTTGAAGGAGGCAGGGGAGGGAGCGAGGCAAAGGAAAAGTGGGATGGAGTTCCAGAATGTGGGAACAGAGAAGCTGAAGGCAATGGTGACCGCAATGGTGGGATGAGCCGGGCGGGGCACGGGAGCAGCCCAGAGCATGCTGAGCGGAGAGGATTATATGGGATTAGCAGGTCACAGAGGAAGAGGCAAGACCATCGAGGGCTTTGAAGGCGAGGATGAGGATTTTGAACTCTATCCTCTGGGCAATGGGAAGCCAGTGGAGCCGGGCAAGGGTGGGGTTGATAGGGTCACAGAGCCTGGTGCAGGAGAGGATATGAGCTGCAGAATTCTGGATGATCTGCAGCTTGTGGAGGCCGACAAGCAGGGAGTAGGCAAAGTCGAGTCTAGATGTAATGAACACATGGATGAGGATTTTGGTGGCCTGAGGAGTTGAAGCAGTGGCGGAGCTGGGTGATGTTGCGGAGGTGGGGGAAGGCTGCGCGGGTCATGGCACGGATGGGGGGTTGGAAAGGACAGTTGAGGGACAAAGAAGATGCCAAGGTTCCAGACTGGCTCAGTGAGCTGGAGTGTGCATCCATGGATGGTGATGCTGTCAGTGCCTGAGGTGTGAAGGCACTGACGGGAGCCAATCAGGAGAGCCTCGGTCTTGTTGATGTTCAACTGGAGAAAGTTAGCCCTCATCCAGGACTTGATGTCCGACAGACATTCTGTGGTCCTGGAACCAAGGATGGAGGCAGAGAGATAGAGTTGGATGCCATCTGCACACACGTGGAAGTTGACCCCATGTCTTTGGATGATGTCACCAAGAGAGAGCATGTTGATGTTGAAGAGAGAGGAACAAGGACAGAGCCCTGAGGAATGGTGAACGAGATAATGCGGGGGCTGGAGGAGAAGCCATTTGTGGAGACAAAGTGGAGATGGTGTGAGAGGTAGCATCTGAACCAGTGAAGGACTGGGAGAGGCATTGGAGGAGGATAGAGTGGTCAATGGTATCCAAGACAGCAGAGAGGTCAAGGAAGATGAGGAGGCAGAGGAAGCCCTGGTCACAGATGGACAAAGTGTAATTTGTCCCTTTGACAGGCTGTTTCTGTGCTATGGGCAGTGGAACAACTCGCTCAGTTTGCCCAGCCACTCCTGTCTGGCTTGGTCCTGCTCTTCTTTTACGAAGCCTCCTGGTTCCCATGGCACACGCCTGCTCACATCTGACTTACCTCACGGATGAACTTACACGCACACACACAGGTGTGCTTACCTCACACACACACACACAGGTGTGCTTACCTCACACACACACACACACATGTGCTTACCTCACACACACATGTGCTTACCTCACACACACATGTGCTTACCTCACACACACATGTGCTTACCTCACACAGATGGTTTCTGTTCACTTCTTTTTGCTCCCAAGAGCCAGCGTTTCATTTTTCTTCTTTTGGACCTGACGGCAAACAGGCATTTAGCTTCTGTCCCTTCCTGTCGCTCTCACGTCCGTGTTAGGTCTCTGAGGTGGGGAGAGTGTGAGGGGGAGAAATGTGGGTGTGGGGGCTGGATGCGGAGGGGTGTGGGAGGGATGAGGGGGTGTGAATCAAGGTGCGACGTGATTGGGGAATATTTGTGTGGGTGGGGAGTGACTTGTGGGGCTGAGCAAGGGATAATGACTTGTGATGGGTGTTGGGGGAGGCTCTTTCATGTTATTACCTCGTTCATGGCATCGTCAATCTGCTTTAACTCCTCGTAACGATCCCGTGAGTCACGCAGAGGCTGAACCATCACCTCTTCTATCTGAGGGAAGATCTGAGAGAGAGGAGACCCTGTGAGACAGAGACTCAGAGAGAGACTCAGAGAGAGAGAGAGAGAGAGAGAGAGACTGAGAGAGAGACTGTGAGCAGAGACTAAGAGGACATCTGTGAGTCTGTGAGAGATCTGGAGACAACTATTTGCACTTATTTAGTGCCCTTCATGCTGGACGGTGTCCTGAAGTGCTTCTCCAAGACACTGTTAGAGAGAGATGATTGTGAGACCAAGAGGTTGGCGGTGAGTGTGTGAGACAGAGAGACAGACAGAAAGAGAGACAGATATATATAGAGAGAGATATTGTGAGACTGAGAGACAGGGAGACTAGGAGAGATAGTGAGACTGGAAAGGGGAGGGAGAGAAACTGGGAAAGACTGACTCACAGAGACTTGGAAAAATTGAGAATGACTTGGGAGAGATGGACTGTGCCTGTGAGACTGAGAATGCAATGTAAAAGGTTGGGGAGTAAGCAAATGTGTGTGAGAGCATTAGTGTGTGAGTGTGAATAAGTGTGTGAGTTAGTGTGACACACGTCTGTGTTGCAAGTGTGTGATTGTGTGAGCAAAGTGTCCCTGTAGAAGTGTGAGTGAGTTTGCAGAGCGGTGAGCATGTGTGAATGCAGTGTGTCTGCCGCCATCGCACAGCCCAGTTCTTACCTTCATCACTGCCTCGAACAGCGGGATCAGCACGAACTTGATGAATCCAATCTGTGCCGTGGGTTTGGTCACTTTGTCTCGGTCCATGAACGGAGCCACAGGCAGTCCCTCCAGTTTCTCCCGGTCACTCTGTCGGTCACACGGCAACACCGAGCGGTCAGTCAGTCACACAGTAACACTGAGAGTCAGTCAGTCGGTCAGTCAGTCAGTCAGATAGGCAGCACAGTATTGTGGATACTAATATGTTTGTGAGGGGGTCACGGGCTGACTGACCTGAATGAAATACTCCTCCAGTAAACAGTCCACCCAGGGCTCCGCTACCTCCATTGGCCTCACCTCATTAGAGATGTCACAGCATTTAATCAGCACCATCTTCAGCTACAGGCCAAAGGACATGGGTCAGTGAGAGAGCATGGCGGAGCAGGGGGAATAACAGGGATACGAGCAGATAAAGGGGGTAAATGGGGTGCAACTGGGTCAGGGGGTAAAGGGGATACAGGATAAAGGGGATAGGGGGTAAATAGCAAAGGGGGTAAATGGGGTACACGGGGGCAGGGGTACGAGGGGTAAAGAGGGTATGGGGTACGAGGGTGTAAAGGGTGTACAAGGATTTAAAGGGGGTACAGGGGGTAAAGGGAGTATGAGGAGTAAAGGGGGTACAAGGGTGTAAAGGGTGTATGAGGCTGTAAAGGGTGTACAGGGGTAAAAGGAGTACGAGGGGTAAAGGGAGTACGAGGGGTAAAGAGGGTACGAGGGGTAAAGAGGGTACGAGGGGTAAAGAGGGTACGAGGGGTAAAGAGGGTACGAGGGGTAAAGAGGGTACGAGGGGTAAAGAGGGTACGAGGGGTAAAGAGGGTACGAGGGTTACGAGGGGGTGCGGGGAGGTTAAAGAGGTACGAGTGGTCAGACTCACACAGGTCACGTGCTCCTCGTTGCTGAAATCAAAGTTGTCGGCTTTCTGTTTGAAGAGATCGAGAATCTCACCGTGTCTCGCCATATCGGTGGCCAGGATCAGTGCAATCACCCCCTGGAATACAGTCAGTGATCACCTCACAACCCAGAAGCACTGTTCTCCATCATTCATCACCTCCCTCTCCCCCCACAACAACAAGCTGCCCTCCATCACTTCAAATGCAGAGTGGAAGAGGTCCTAGAATTCTTTGCGTCAAAGATTTAAAATATCCCTTCGGCTACATCTTCCTCCTCCTGCCCTATGTCTCCTTCCGCACCCCCCCAGACCATATACCACCCCCCTACTTCCACTACGGCCCCTACCATTGCCCTCCCTACAATCCTTTGCCTCGATTACTCCCACCTCCCTCTCAACCACCATCTCACAGATGAAGCCCACCATCTGCTGCCTCAACCCCACCCACCCCCCGCCTAAATGCTGGTCACCCAACTCCCCCTCCTACCCACCCCCCCCATCCACACGGTGGCCAACACAGTCAACCAGTTGCTCTCCTCGAGTTCTGTTCCTCTCCGCCTTAAAACCGCCGTCATCGCTCCCTTCCTCAAAAGAAACACCCTTGATCCCTCATACATTATGAATTACTGTCCCACTTCCAACCTAATCTTCCTTGCCAAAGCTCGGGTTCTCGTTGTTAACCAACTTTGCTCACACCACCATATTGCCTGCCTCCGACCGACCATACCTTACCCAAAGCCGAAACCCTCATCCATGCGTTCGTCACCTCCCACCTCAACTATTCCGATGCCCTCCTCGCCAATCTCCCCAGCTCCACCATCCACAAAATCTAGTTAATCCAGAACTCTGCCGCCCGGATATTCACCCGCACTACACTCCGTACCCCCATCACAAAAGCTCTAGCCAGGCTCAACTGGCTTCCTATCACAAAACGGATCGATTTCAAGATCCTCCCTCACACTCCCTTTTCAAATCCCTTGATGCTCTGGCACCTCTCTACCTTTCTGACCTGTTTATTCCCCACCCCACAACTGTCTCTGCTCGACTGGCTTCGGGCCTTCTGCATATCCCTCGTGCCCTCTGTTTCAGCCATTGCACCCCAAAACTCTGGAACACTCTCCCTCAAACCCTCCGCCTTATCCCTTCCTTCCCCATCTTCAGCTCTCACCTGAAGACTTTCCTTTTCGACCGTGCCTACAGTAACCGCCCCCTCCCCTGGCAGTCACTGAGGGACAGACACTGGAGGTAAGGAGAGGATCTAATCTGAACTCACTCCGAAAGCGCTGTGAGCCCCTGCCCGTACGCACACACACGCACAAACACACTCTCACACACACACACACACACACTCACAAACACTCACACACCACAAATACACCCAAACACACACACAAACACTCTCACACACGCTCACACACACACTCACCTGCCGGATCTGTTTGAAGGCTTCGCTGTCGATGTTGGAGAAGATATTACGTTCGGGCTGGGAGTAGATCTCGAAGGCGATGGCACAGTGATGATTCTCCAGGGGAGAGATGTCATTGTAGCGCACAGCCAACTCCGTCCGCGCATTGATCTGATACCTGCACAGAGAGAGAGCATCATCACATACCCAGACCAGGTACACACAGCAGGTACACACACAGCAGGTACACACAACAACAACAAAATGACATTTTAAAGCTCATTTCACGTTGGGAGGACATCCGAAGACGCCGAGCAGTCACGGATCAGGATTGAAGAGTCGATGGAGATGAAATGGTGATCAGAGATGGCTTTGTCTATGATCGTGACATCTGAGTCACTGAGGCCCCGGGTGATCACCAGGCCGAGTGGGCGGCCGTGAACGTGGGTGGCAGAGTGGATGTGGAGGGAGAGGTTGTGAGAGGAGAGAAGTCCGAGGAGATAGAGCAGGAGGGTGTGAACTGAAGGTTGAAGTCGCCGAGGATGAGGAGGCATTCAGAACAGAGGCAGAGGGAAGCTAGGAGGGTGGAGACTTCAAAGATGAAGTCGGGGGAGGTTTTGGGGGAGCGGTAAATGAGGAGAATTTTGAGGGAATGATTGGAGGGATGGTTGAGTGTAAGGTGCTCGAATGAGGGGAATGAGCCAGAGGAGTCACAGCAGTTGGGATGTGGGGTATGGTGTGTGGTATAGCCGGGTGGAGTGGCCTCAGATACACACACCTAGAGCAGGTTCACACAGCAGATATACACACAGCAGGTACACACAGCAGGTACACATATAGTAGACACACACAGCAGATACACACACAGTCGGTACACACAGCCGGTACACACACAGCCGATACACACAGGCAGAGTGATGATGCTCAACTCACGTGTTGTTGTAACCGGGATGGTCCAAGTCATGGCACACGGCAGCGCTCATCAATATCAGCACATCAATTTGTGTGAACTTCTCCTGAAAGTGATCAGTGTTCAGTCACGCACCACGACACATACACACTAACACACACCCGGACACACACATCCGGGCACACCGCCCCCCTAACTCACACCCCCCCGACACACACACCCCCGACAAACACCCCGATACACACTCACACACCCTGACATACATACACACACTCGACATACACACATACACACACACACACTCCGACACACACTCACCCCAACACACACGACACATACACACACACCCACACACATGCACACACCCCAATACACACGCACACACCCCGATACACAAGCACACACCCCCCGACACACATGCACACAGCTCCCAACACACACCCGCACACACCTCGACACACCCCGACTCACATGCACACACCCCGACACACAGGCACACACCCCCCCGACACCTCCTGCCAACACACTCATCCCTCCGACACACCCCCACACCCTCCCAACACAGACACACACCCCGACACATACACCCCCACACACACTCACACACACCCCGACACACACACACACATCCCGACACACCCCCCCCCGAGACTCACACATACCCCGACACACACATCCCTCCCGACACACACACATACACCCCCGACACACACACACACCCCCGACACACATACCTCAAACACACACCCACAAACACACACACCCTGAACACACACATACACACACACCCTTCTCCCCCCCACCCCACCCCTAAACTGACCTGCAGGCTGCACAGGGCGATCATACTGTACATCATCTGAGTCACACAGAAACAGTGGCGAAAGTTGTGAAATGGATTTTGCCGGTAATTGTCATGGATACAGAGCTTGAGAGAGAGAAACAGTGTGAACAGACAATAATAATCCTTGCATATGATACAGCGCCTTATCAAGTGAATTGACTGTATACTTTGTGGGCGAAATGGGGCAGCCAATTGCACTCAGCAGTCTCCCACAAACAGTCATGAATTGAGTGACCAATTTATTATCTTTTTTTTAATAAAGGGATTATTACCCCCGGAAAGGTGATCTGCCAATCGACTGATAACCAAGTCCTACTTACTTCTAGGTAAACAGAGGGGTTTGGAGTAAAGAAACTTGCCCAACATTTCACCCTGCCCGGGAATTGAACCCAGGTACTCTCGCTTACGAGACCACCAAACTACAGGTGAGGGCGGGAAGGGGAGTGCGGGAGGGGGTGGGGAGAAGGGCAACTTTTTCTTGTTTATCATTAACTGGATGAAAACTTGGAATTAGCATTTTATGTTATATTACAAAAATATAGGGGTGTTTCAAACAGCCAGGAGATAACTTGGAAATGTACTGCGACCGTTTGGTAAACTTCCCCTATCATTTCCTTATTAGTGGGAACACTGCGAGTTGAGAAAAAACTAGGACATGATGTGGACACCCTCACAATCACCCACAAACACTCTCATCCTCACACATACGCACCCTCACCCCCACTCAAACACACACCCTCACCCCTCTACACACCACCCTCACCCCTGCCCCCCCCCTCACCCCCACACATTCACTCTCACACACATCCTCACCCCCATCACCCACCCCAGTCCCTGCCCAGCCAATGCCCTGTGACTGTCTGTGTCTGTGCTGTAGTGACTGAGATCCTCTCGCAGCGAGGAGGGGGAGTTGCTGTGCACTTTACCAGCCAGCGTTTCAGAGTGATGGGGTTGATGTTGAAATCTTTAACCAGACCCAGGTCATGGTACATGTGCTCCAGGCAGCTCAGCATCTGTGCCCACAAAGAGAGGGTCAGTGTAACAACCTCACACACAGCTCACCCCACCCCATCCACCCCTTCGCAACCTCACTCCCCCACCCCCCCACACACACCCCACTCTCACATCCCTCATCCACCCCTCCACCAACCCCCACATGCCCCACCCTCACCCCCTACATCCCCACCCCCACACAAACCCCCCACACCCCACCCGCATGCCCCTCACCCCCCAGCACACATCCTCACCTCCCTTACCCCCACCCTTAAACCTAACCCCCTCGCCCTCATCCTCACCTCCCCCCTCACCCCCACCCCACCGCCTCCCTCACCCCCACACCCGCCTATGCACTGTTACCTCGTTGGCTTCCCATTGCCAGGCATCGAAGGTGGGTTTCTTCAGAGCGTCGATGGTCTCCTGGGACAGCAGGTACTGCACACAGAGAGAAAACTTACTGACCACGTATGCTGTGTGTGTGCCAACAGGGACAGCGTGTGACAGTGTGTGCAATCTGTGTGCCAACAGTGACAGTGTGTGCCGTGTGTGTGCCAATAGTGACAGTGTGTGCCGTGTGTGTGCCAATAGTGACAGTGTGTGCCGTGTGTGTGCCAACAGTGAATGTGTGCCTTGTGTGTGCCAACAGTGACAGTGTGTGCCGTGTGTGTGCCAACAGTGAATGTGTGTGCCGTGTGTGTGCCAACAGTGACAGTGTGTGCCGTGTGTGTGCTAACAGTGACAGTGTGTGCCGTGTGTGTCCCAACAGTGACAGTGTGTGCCGTGTGTGTCCCAACAGTGACAGTGTGTGCCGTGTGTGTGCTAACAGTGACAGTGTGTGCCGTGTGTGTGCCAACAGTGACAGTGTGTGCTGTGTGTGTGCCAACAGTAACAGTGTGTGCCAACAGTGAGTGTGTGCCGTGTGTGTGCCAACAGTGACAGTGTGTGCCGCGTGTGTGCCAACAGTGACAGTGTGTGCCGCGTGTGTGCCAACAGTGACAGTGTGTGCCGTGTGTGTGCCAACAGTGACAGTGTGTGCCGTGTGTGTGCCAACAGTGACAGTGTGTGCCGTGTGTGTGCCAACAGTGACAGTGTGCTGTGTGTGTGCCATGTGTGTGTGTGCTAATAGTGAAATGCTCTGCTCTGAGATGCTGAGCAATGAGTCAACAAACAGCCATAGATCACATTCAGCATCTCCCTTAGTAAGTTCTACCCTTTCAATTGAGGAGAGAGGAGCTCAATAATTCATTTTTCCAGTGCTGGAATTGGCAGTGAAAGTTGAGAGCAGAGACAAGGAGAGGGAGGTGGGAAGTAATGGGGTCAGGGGGTTAAACTATACAAGATTTATCCGGCAATTAAAATTAGTACCAGGGTCTTGGCACCAAGAAAGACAACAACAACAACAAGATTCCATTTATAAAGCGCCTTTCACGTCAGGAGGACGTCCCAAGGCGCTGCACAGTTGGGTCATGACCCGAGCATTGGGGAAATGGTCAGGGTGAGCGGAGGGAAGGGAGGGAGCGAGGAGGGGGGAAATGGTCAGGGTGAGGGAGGGAAGGGAGGGAGCGAGGAGGGGGGAAATGGTAGGGGAGGGAAGGGAGGGAGCGAGGAGGGGGAAGAGAGTCGAGAGGGGAGGGGAGGGGACACCAATCACAGGGATAGTTATGAAGAGTTATTTACACTGGGGGTAAAAATTCAGAGGATTATAATAATAATAATAATCCTTGCATTTAATATAGCGCTTTTCACGTCTTCTCAACTGAATAGACTGTAAAATGAATTGACCGTTTATTTGTGGGTGAAACGCGGCAGCCAATTGCACACAGCAGTGTCCAACAAACAGTCATGGCCAATTTATTATTATTAATTATTATTATTTGGTTTTGGAGGGATTATTATTAGGCGTGTGGAGTAAGGAAACTTGCCCAAGGTTTCGCCCTCTGCCTGGAATTGAACCCGAGTGTCTCGCTTGCAAGGCGAGTGCTCTAACCACTGAGCTGCAGGACTCCACAGCGTGTGCCGTGTGTGTGCCAACAGTGACAGTGTGTGCTGTGTGTGTGCTAACGGTGACAGTGTGTGTCACGTGTTTGCTAACAGCGACCACATGTGTAATCTGCGTACCAACAGTGAGTGTGTTACGTGTGTGCCATGTGTGTGCTAACAGTGACAGCATTTGCCGTGTGTGCTAACAGTGACAACGTGTCCAGTCTGTGTGCTAACAGTGACAGCGTGTGCCGTGCGTGTGCTAACAGTGACGGGCATGGTGTTCTGACCTTCGGGTAGGACAGTACGTCACGGCGTGGATTCAGCTTCTTATCATCCAAGGAACTGTTGTTACAAAAAACAGTTAGCGATGCCAAACACAGAACACACACGGCAGCTACATACACAGAACACACATGCTAGCTACATACAGAGCAAACACGCTAACTACATACACAGAGCACACATGCCAGCTACATACACAGGGCACACACCCCGACTGACGCACATGCAAACGGAAGTCGCGGGTATGAACACACTCTCGTTGCCCTGCTTTTTATCATCCAGGAAACTTTTGTAAATGTTGTTGCAGACTGGGAGACTCCTACAAAGCAACACAGAGATACAAAGAAAGTAATGAGAGGTGCAAAATGGGAATATGAGAAAAAAAATTGCAAGGGATATCAAGGACAACGGTGAAAGGTTTTATAAATACATTAAGCAAAAGAGAGTGGTAAAGGGTAATCAGGGCCCATTAAAGACATGTAGGCGAGACTAAAATAATAATAATCTTGCATTTGATATCATGTCTTTGAGACGTTTCAAAGCGCTTCACAGAATATACTGCAAAGTGAATTGGCTGTACATTTTGTGGGCGAATGGACAAGAAGCAAATGGCAGGCTTGTTGAATGAATACTTTGCTTCCGTTTTCACAGTAGAGGAAGAGGACAAAATAGGGAACCTAAAAATAAGCCAAACTGAAGTACTAAATGGATTTAACATAAATTTAAAAAAAGTGATGGAGAAAATAATGGGCTCCGGGGCTAAAGATAGACAAATCTCCAGGACCTGATAGATTCCACCCCAGGGTATTAAAAGAAGTAGAAGAGGAAATTGTAGATGGGTTAGTCATAAGTGTCCAAAGCTCTCTATATTCGGGAATTTTGCCCTTGGATTGGAGAACTGCAAATGCCACTCCATTATTTAAGAAGGGAGAAGGTAACTACATACTGGAATCTCTCATCAGGGTCAGAATGAATGAGCACTTGGACAAGTATGAGCTAATCAAAGAGAGTCAGCGTGGATTTGTGAAAGGTAGGTCATGTCTGACGAATCATATTGAATTTTTTGAGAAGGTCACTAACATGGTGGTTAAGACAGTGTCCATGGATGTCGTCTACATGGACTTCCAGAAGACATTTGATAAGGTTATGCACAACAACAAATTACATTTGTAGACCACCTTTCACGTCAGGAGGATGTCCCAAGGCACTGGACAGTCAGGGATTTGGACCCGAGCTGGTGTTTGGGATTAGGAGGGGTGGGCAGGGAGGATAGGGGTAAGAAGGTGGCCGAAGTCGCGGTCAAAGAGGAGGGTCTTGAGACTTGCCTTGAAGAAGGCAGGGGAGGGGATGAGGTGAAGGGACTGTGGGATGGAGTTCCAGTGTGTGGGAACAGAGACTGAAGGCCCACCCGCCAACGGAGGGGCAGGCAAGGCGGGGGAAGTGAAGTACGCTGCAGCCCGCTGAGTGTAGGGAGTGGACAGGTTGGTAGGGCTGATAAGCCACAGAGTTAGGAGCACAGAAAATTGGGTAAATGGGAGCAGGAAGTTACAAAGGGCTTAGATGGATTAAGTGAGAGGGCAAAACTGTGGCAGATGGAATTCATTGTGGGGAAGTGTGAGGTCATTCACTGTGGATCCAAAAAGAGCAAATAAATGGCGAGAAACTTAGAACTGTGGAGGAGCAAAGGGATTTGGGTGTTCACGTACACAAACCACTAAAAACAAGCTGACAGGTACAAAAAGTTATCAAAAAGGCTAATAGGATGTTGGTCTTTATCTCAAGGGGGCTGGAATATAAAGGAGAGGAAATGATGCTTCAACCTTATAGAGCCTTGGTCAGACTCCATTTGGAGAACTGCATTCAGTTTTGGGGACCGCACCTCAGGAAGGATATATTGGCTCTGGAGAAGGTGCATTGCAGATTCACCAGAATTATACCAGGGCCTAAAGGGTTAAATTATGAGGACAGGTTGCATAAACATGGTCTCTATTCCCTTGAGTTAGAAGGTCGACGGGTTGATCTGATTGAGGTTTTTAAAATAATAAAGGGATTCGATAGGGTAGATACAGAGAAACTATTTCCACTGGTAGGGGAATCCAGAACAATAGGGCATAATCTTAAAATTAGAGTTAGGCCATTTAGGAGTGAAATCAGGCAGTTTTTCACACAAAGGGAGATGGAAATCTGTAACTCTCCCCCAAAAGGCTTGAGGTGGATAGATATTTGTTAAGTCAGGGTATTAAGGGATACGGGGCAAAGGCAGGTAATTGGACTTGAGGTACACATAGGCCATGATCTTATAGAATGGCGCAACAGGCTCGAGGGGCTGAATGGCCTACTCCTGTTTCTATGTTACTATACACAGAGCACACACACCAGCTACATACACAGAGCACACACGCCAGCTACATACACTGGGCGCCCACACCACCACACAGACAGAGCACACACGCCAGCTACATAGACAGAGTTCACACGTCAGCTGACGCACATGCAGAGGGCAATCGTGCGTAATGAAGACAGACTCGTTGACCTGCTGTTTCTCAAAGTCATCTCATCGCGAAGCTTCTTGATGTCACTGCGACACTTCTCTATCTCCACAACCTTCAGCGCCTCCACTGGGGGCACACAGGGCAGGGTTACCGGGTGGGGACATAGAGCAAAGTATACCCGTGTGCACGGGGGTACATGTGCGAGGGGGGAGATGTGCGGGGCCGGGGGGGAGATGTGCGGGGGCCGGAGAGATGTACGGGGTGGTGGGGGAGGGCAACAGAGGAGGACCTGGCTGACACATGGTACCTACATTCCACTCTCTTCTCTAACATGGCCAATCGGTTGGTGACCTCAGTCTTCAGCTCGTTAATTTTAAAAGCCCTACAGAGGGAGAGAGAGAGAGAGTGAGTGACACAAAGAAAGTGACAGAGAGGGTGACAGAGAGAGAGAGGGTGACAGAGAGCGAGAGAGAGAGTGACAAAGAGAGAGAGTGACAGAGAGAGTGAGAGAGAGCGTGATAGAGACAGCTGGAAGCAGTGACTCCGAGGAAATCACCTGGAAAATTGTTCTGCAACTTGTGACAGAACGTTCTGGAACAACTCGTCTTTCTCTGGAACAATAAAAGTTAGAGAATCAGTGTAAACCAACCCCTCCCCCACAGCCCCGCCACAGTCCTTCCCCACCCCCCCCCCCCACCCCACCACCACACAGCCCCTGACGGTGGGAATGTGGAGTGAGGGTGTGGGGGTGGGGGTGGGGTGATAGTGAGGGTGTGGATTGAAGGTGAGGGTGAAGGTGGGTAGGTTTGATGGTGAGGGTGGGGTGAGGGTGGGTGTGCGGCAGGGGGTGAGGTTGTGGACTGAAGGTGGGGGTGAAGGTGGGGAGAGGAGTGAAGCTGAGTGTGGGTGTGAGGGTTGGGCTGGGTGTGAGGCTGGGTGGGAGTCCAGGTGTGGTACGTACCAGAGAGTTGGCTTCCTGTGACTGGGACAACCCTGTACGGGAAGCTGTAAACACAGAATACAGTATATTAACCGGCGTGTGTGAGATTCACTATGTTACAGGCTCCGTCAATGAGAAGCCGAGACCTAGCAGTGGTGGCAGGACAGAGGAGTCGAGTTTACCTGGCATTCCTTTGCCACTCTTAATAACTCGTCTGAAACACTGCATTCTCTTTGCCTTCCCTTATTTAGCAGTGACCAGAGCTGTACACAGTACTCCAGGAAATTAAACCCAACTGATTGAGCCATTCTAGACCCATTTGGCATGTTTATCGCTGCTCTGAGATGCTGAGCGATGAGTCAACAAACAGCCATAGATCACATTCAGCATCTCCCTTAGTAAGTTCTACCCTTTCGATTGAGGAGAGAGGGGCTCAATAATTCATTCCTTCCAGTCCTGGAATTGGCAGTGAAAGTTGAGAGCAGAGGAAGGGAGAGGGAGGTGGGAAGAAATGGGGGTTAAATTATACAAGATTTATCCGGCAATTATAATTAGTACCAGGGTCTTGACACCAAGAAAGACACCAATCATAGGGATAGTTATGAAGGGTTATGTATTTACACTGGGGGTAAAAATTTAGAGGATTATAATAATAATAATAATAATCCTTGCATTTAATATAGGGCCTTATCATGTCTTTGAGACAACAATAACAACAACTTGCATTTATATCGCGCCCTCCACACCGGGAGGCGTCCCAGGGCACTTGACAATGGCAGAGCCCGATGCCGAGCCAGGGGGAGAGGGAAGGTGACCATAGGCACAGTCAAAGAGGAAGGTCTTCAGGCGCGACCTGAAGATGGGGAAGGAGGGGGTGAGGCGAAGGGATTGAGGGAGGGAGGTCCATAGCTTTGGGGCGTAGTGGATGAAGGCACGGCTGCCGATGGTGGAGAGGAGGATTTGAGGGACAAGGAGGAGGCCAGAGCCAGTAGAACGGAGGCAGCATGTAGTGCTGTGAGGAGAAAGGAGGTTAGAGAGATAGGGGGGGGTGCCATGGCGCGGAGGCATTTAAACACTGGAGTGAGGATCTTGAAGTCTATTCACTCTGTGACAGGGAGGGGAGTCAGTGGAGTTTGGCAAGGACTGGGGTAATTGGGTGCGGAGCTTAGTGCAGGTGAGAATCCCGGCTGCAGAGTTGAATTTTGTGAATAGTGGGGGGGGGGGGGAGACTGGCGAGGAGGGTGTTTGAGTAGTCCAGCCGAGAGGTGACAAGGCATGGACAAGGATTTCAGCAGCTTGTGAAGTGAGGTGTTGCGGGGGCGGGCAATGTGGCAGAGGTGGAGGAAAGCGGTCATGGTCAGGCAGCAGATGTGGGGGAGCAAAGAATAACTGGGGATCGAACCTGACACCTAAATTGCGCACAAGTTCAAAGAGTTTTAAGGACAGGTCGGGTAGGTTGGGAAGTCTGAGCTGCAAGACAGAATACGTCAACGGGAGCAAAAGAGTATGGCTTCCGTCTTGTTGATGTTTAACAGCAAGAAATTTGCGCTCATCCAGACCTTGATGTCTGTCAGACAAGAGACGTCTCAAAGTGCTTCACAGAATATACTGTAGTGATTTGACTGTATATTTTGTGGACAATACACAGCAGTTAATTGCGCATAGCAGTGTCCCACAGACAGTTGTGGATTGAGTGACCAAATTATTTTTTTTTTTTGGAGGGATTATTACCCCCGGAAAAGCGAATCCTCAATCACCTAACAACTGGGTTTCTACTTACTGCGTGTGGGGTAAGGAAACCTGCCATGGTTTCATCCTGCCCAGCGAAATAATAATAATAATAATTCACTCAAACCACATCTGTTTGTGGGCAGGGGGGAGGTGTCACTTGGGATGATCCAGGTTTCAGTGAGGGTGAGGATGTCAAAGTTTTTAGTGAAAATAAGGTTGTGGACGGTGAGGTTTAATAATAATAATCCTTGCAATAATAATAAATTAGTCACTCAATCCATGACTGTTTGTGGGATGCTGCTGTGCGCAATTGGCTGCTGCTTTTCGCCCACAAACTATACAGTCAATTAATGTGCAGGCAAAGAGGAAGGTCTTGAGATGGGTCTTGAAGGAGGCACGGAGGGGGAGAGGCGAAGGGAATCCGGAATGGAGTTCCAGAGGGTGAGGGCAGAAAGACTGAAGGCTCGACCATCAATGGTGTGGCCGGCAGTGTGAAGAACATGGAGCAGGCAGGAGCCCACTGAGCTGAGCGTGCGGACAGGTAAGTACGGTCTTAGTAGCAGAGGAGTTGGCAGAATGGGGGTAGGGAGGCTTGAAAGTTGTGGACATCGATGAGACAAGAGAGGTTTGCTCTCGGGTCTGGGGCCGGTGCGGGAAACGGGAGAGTCAGGGTGACCGCTGTCAAGACAAAAGACCACCCCGAACCAAAGGTATGTGTTATAATGAGCCTGGCATGGAGGGCGGGGGTTGGGGGTTGGGGTGCTCCCAGGCTGGAGCAGAAGGAGGCTGTGGGATGGTCGAGGAGGGACAGGAGGAAAGGAGAGCATTAAGAGAGGAGAAGCAAGTGGCATTACTGGGGGGAAGGGGACAGCGATGGGGGCATTTTGGGAGGGTAGCAGTTCGGGTCAGAGGCAGCAGCCACCAAGATCAGGGGAAATATTCCCCTGATCTTGATGGTTATTTGCATGGGGAGGGGATAATATTGAAGGTATATTTTCACGGGGTGGTGGGGGGGTTACTTTTTCAGACGTCTCAAGCGTGTGATAAGGCCCTATATCAAATGCAAGGATTGTTATTATTATATTATTACTATTACCTCTCGGAGTTGGTAGGCACAGTGGGATCGATGGACACCATAGTGTTCTCATTGTCCAGCAGGGTGATGGCTGCACACCTGAAATACAGACAGACGCAAATTGGCAAGGAGCAGAGAACATGCCTACTCCCTCCCCCCACCCCCCTCACACACACACACAGGGCAGTGACACCCCCCCACACACACAGGGCACTGCCCTCCCCACACACACAGGGCACTGC
This sequence comes from Callorhinchus milii, assembly GCF_018977255.1. Lineage (NCBI taxonomy): Eukaryota > Metazoa > Chordata > Chondrichthyes > Chimaeriformes > Callorhinchidae > Callorhinchus > Callorhinchus milii. The sequence continues at coordinate 7,179,981 of NW_024704745.1, read as the reverse complement.
CCTCCCCACACACACAGGGCACTGCCCTCCCCACACACACAGGGCACTGCCCTCCCCACACACACAGGGCACTGCCCTGCCCACACACACAGGGCAGTGCCACCCACATAGGGCAGTGTCACCTACACACACATATAGTGCCACCCACCCAGGACAGTGCCACCCACCCATGCACAGAGCAGTGCCATCCACATACACAGGGCAGTGCCACACACACATAGGGCAGTGCCACACACACACACAAAGGGCAGTGCTACCCACCCACTCATACAGGGCAGTGCCACACACACACATACTCGCAGTGTGCCTGGCTGAGCCTGGCCTGGGGCTCTCCTGCCTTCAGCCCCTGTTTGCTGTGACACTGACAGTGAACATACCGAGGCAGCCCAGCCGCGGTGCACAGTAACTCTCGGATGTCATTGGGGCTGCAACACCTGCTGAAAATCACCTGTTCATAAGCACAGAGTAAAGGTTAGAGACAGCTTTAATCTGAATCTGTGTGGGTCGATCAATCACACTCCCACATAGGTCTACTTACCTGGGAGTGTTACCCCCGCCCCCACCCCATAAGTAACCCTTCAATATCCCCCCTGCAAATGATAATACTAAAAATATTCCTTCGAATATTTACCTGGCAGGTAGTGCAGAGGCAGATGTATTCTGTCTCACACCTGTGCTGTCACTGGCCTACAATAGGGGTAAGATGCCCCCAGCACTGCCTGCCAGCTTCCGAGTGTGGGAGTGTCACTGACCATCATAAAGTGCCGGACCCCTGACTAAAGCATTTCCCCTGCACTTCACATTCCTAGATGCATCTTGAAGCCACAACTCTTCGTTTCAATTCTGACATGACAGAATCTCTGTGTACAGTATTCCCAGCATCATCCTCAATCCCCCTTCCCCCCTCCCCGCTGCCCCTTTCCAATGGCAGAAAGTCTGAGGTTGCCCCAACCTCCTAAACTCTTGGACACAGACTCGGGTCCAGAGAGAGAAACAAATACAGATACGGGAACAGACCTCGATAGCAACACAGCCTGAAATCACACACAAATACGAACACAGACACAGGGTCTCTGCCCAGTCAGACCTTTTGGGTTCGTCCCTCGATGTCCAGGTAAACAACTTTGGGTCTGTAGCTGGAAGATGCCGATCCCATCACGCCTGAAGTCAAATTGGAAATAGGATGGCATTGAGAGGCTGCACTGACCCACACCCACAGACGCTGTACCCAGACCCACACACCAACCTTAATCTTGAGACACTCTAACACTGTCAATTTACAAGAGACACAAAAATATAAAGGACCTGTTATCAGTAGAAGAAAACAGTGAACACAAGGAATGGTAAAGGCCCTCCCACCCCCAGAAAGAGCTTCTGAACCCCAAGAATGACATTAAATGCTAGCCTTTAAATTGCTGAATACCAGACCCCAGGAATGGGCTCAATTATTGAACCCAGATAAAGGCCCCATACCTCTTACACCCAGCACTAACTCACATCTAAACCTGAGATTCTAAAACTAACTCACATCTCCGTCTGAAATCTCAGCACTAACTCACATCTTAACCTGAGACTCCAACACTAAATCACACCAAAAAACCCAACTCTAATCCTAACCTGTGCTCCCAGAACTCAGACACCACACCTAAGACCCAGTTCCAAGACCTACACCCAAGACCATGACACAGATCCTAAATCCTAGACCCATAATTGAGACCTAGGCTCACACCCTAACCTGAGATCCACCCCAGTCTAACCCACACCCTAACCCGAGACCCACACCCTAACCCGAGATCCACACCCTAACACCAGACCCACACCCTAACACCAGACCCACATCTTTAACACCAGAGCCACACCCTAACCCCAGAGCCACACCCTAACCCCAGAGCCACACCCTAACCCCAGAGCCACACCCTAACCCCAGACCCACACCCTAACCCCAGACCCATACCCTAACCTCAGACCAGGATCTGAGATGCAGATCCCACACCATGACCCCAGGTGCAGATCCCAACCTGAGCCTCAGATGCCTGATCCTAACTGGGGACCCAAACCCCAGACTCTAATTTGAGACCCAGAACCCAAACCTTTGCACTAGTCCAATCCCAGACCAAGAACCCAGACACTGACCGTGACCGTGGGTTGCACAGGAACCTCCAAGTGCCTTGCTGCAGCTCTGCTCTCTCCTCACTGACTGAGTGACTGAGGCAGGGATGAGCTGGCCACTTGTATCAAAGCACTCAGTGTGCCCATGGCAACTGCTGGGGTAGGTGTTAGCGAGCTGCATTCTGTGACTGGTAAGGAATAGGCTCAGCCCCAGCTCCCACCTCACGGGACTTTCCTTCATTCTGCCCAACATTTCTCAAACTCATCATCATTCATCATCGACCGAGAACTATCAGCCCAGATAGCTGTCAGGCCTTACCATCAGCAGGTGCGACTGCCGTGGGGTGGGTGGTGGGGGGCGGGGACACGGTGCGTGTGTGGGGGGGGGAAGAGTGTGTGAGGGTCACAGTGTGTGTGTGAGGGTCACAGTGGCTCTGTCCTCGGTCCCCTCCTCTTCACCCTCGACATGCTTCCGCTTGGTGACATCATCCACAGACATGGGGTAAATTTCCACATGTATATGGATGACACCCAACTATCTCTCTGCCTGCACCATGAACTCCAGGACTACTGGCGTCTGACGGACTGCCTGTCCGACATCAAGTCCTGGACGAGGGACAACTTTCTCCAACTGAATGGCAGCAAGACTGAGGCCCTCCTGATTGGCTCGCGCCAGTGACTCTGCACCTCGGGCGCTGGCAGCATCAGCCTCCACGGCTGCACTCTCAACCTCACTAAGCAGTCAGGAACCTGGGTGTCTTGTTTGACCCTGAACTGTCCTTTCTCCTCCACATCCGCGCCATGACCAGCACTGCCTTCCACCACCTCCGCAATATTGCCAGACTCCGTCACTGCCTCGCCCCTCAGGCTGCCGAAACCCTCACCCACGCATTCATCACATCAAGGCTCGATTATGGAAACTCTGTCCTCATCGGCCTTCCCAACTCTTCCCTTCGCAAGCTGCAGATCATCCAAAACTCTGTAGCTCGTGTACTCTCGTGCACCAGACTCCGTGACCCCATCACTCCCGCCCTCGCCCGACTCCACTGGCTCCCCATCCTCCAGAGGATCGAGTTCAAGATCCTCGTCCTCACTTTCAAGGCCATCCATGACTTTGCCCCCTCTTACCTCTCTGACCTGCTGACTCCCTACCAACCTGCCCGCTCCCTCCGTTCAACGGGCTCCGGCCTGCTCCATATCTCCCGCCCTACCATCGGTGGCCGAGCTTTCAGCCTCTCTGTCCCCACACTCTGGAACTCCATCCCACAGTCCCTTCGCCTCGCTTCCTCCCTTGCCTCCTTCAAGGCCAGTCTCAAAACCCTCCCTTTCGATCGTGCCTTCGGTCGCCCTCCCATCTCTCTGCCTTCCCTCACCCCTTCACCACCTCTCCCCCATGCTCGGGTTCTGACCCCTGACTATCCAGGGCCTTGGGACATCCTCCTGATGTGAAAGGCGCTCTGTAAATTTAACTTTGTTGTTGTGAGGGTCACAGTGTGTGAGCGTCACAGTGTGTGTGTGTTGTGAGGGTCACAGCGTATGTATTTTTTTGGGGTTCCACACTTGGAAACCCATCATTGTACTTAAGAGTATCCACATCTGACAAGAGTTCCCCATATATATATATGCCACCTAATATCCACATCCGACAAGAGTTCCCCATATATATGCCACCTAATCTCAGAAACTTTAGATGCAGTTTGTCAAGAGCTGGAGCTTGGAGAATCTGGAGTGTGTGTGTGTGTGTGTGTTGGGACACTGCTGGAGTTTAACCAGCTAAAACCATACATGGCATACATGGTTTTAGCTGGTTAAACTCCAGCAGTGTCCCAACACAGGAAAAATCTTCAGTTAGATTGTATAGACAACTCCATCAGGTTAATTTAGGTCACATCCTAAATTTGCATTTAGGATGCAACTCCACTCCACATCCAACCAGTTAGGGATTTGGCTTGCAGGGTTAACAGGAGCTGAGTGGGAAGAATCCTTGCCCCACCCGCCCAGTGACTGGTCTGCCCTTCCAGGTCCTGCTGATGAGCCAGGCTGTGCTGTGAAACCTCTTCACGGGCTGCAGGCCTTTATTTAGTCCCTAGAGCTTTGCTCTTGAGGTGTCAGCACCACACTGTCCTCAGACACAATGCTTGTCACCTGCACTCCTTCTACAGCTCCTGATGGTCCCAGACTGTAACCAGCTGACAGTAACACTCAGGAGCAACTTCCACAGCCACACACTCAGAACCCAACCCAACTCTAGCCCCCATCACCAGGCCCAACTCCAGCAATAACAAAGAGAGGGTTATTGTAAGAAAAAGCCTCCTCAGCCCTTTTCACTCATCTCATGCATGAAACCCACCATGTCTTGACCTAATCCCCCCATAACTCCTCTCTGTTGCTTCTTATTCCTGTTCACTAACATCATGTCCATTCCTCTGGCATTCTAACCCTCCCCACTGTGCAACTGCGCTCCACCAAATCTGTCCTGCTTCACATCTGGGTTAAGGCTCCAGAGTGTGAGTGCTGAATATCTGACCGCCAATGCTAGGGCAGGACGTACGGCCGCTGTCCTCCGAGCGGAGGGAGTGGACAGCCTGATACTGGGCTGTGAGGTCAGAGAAGTAGGGGGGAGCAAGACCATGGAGGGCCTTGAAGGTAAGACAAAGGTTTTGTACTCAATTCTCTGAGGAATGGGAACCAGTGAAGCCAGACAAGGGTGATGGGTTCCTGGAGCCTGGTGTGGGAAAGGGCACTAGCTGCAAAGTTCTGAATAAACTACAGCTGGTGGAGGGGAGAGTCCAGTGAGCAGGAATTTGGGAATAGTCAAGCTGGGACGTAATTTAATGAAAGAGTGGATCGGGGTCTCGGCGGCCTGCAGTGAGAGGCAGTGGCGGCGGCAGGCAACATTGCGGAGGGTTGGAAAGGCGGAACCAGTCACGGCACATGTTTGAATGTAGGGTTTGAAGGATAGCTGAGGGTCGAAAAGGACACCGAGGTTTTGGCTCGGTGAAGTGAAGAGCGCAGCCATGAATGGTGATAGTGTCAGCGGTTGAGGTGAGGAGACACTGCCGGGAGCCAAGCAGGAGGGCCCTCTATCTTGCCGACATTGAGCTGGAGGGAGGTGAATCTCCTCCAGAACTTGATGTCAAACAATTAGCCAGGACATCAACGGTCTTGGAATCGAGGATGGAGGCGGTGAGGCAGAGCTGGGCGTCATCCATATACATGTGGAAATTGACTCCATGCCTGTGGATGACATCGCCGAGCGGGAACATGTATAGATTGAAGAGGAGGGGAATGAGGACAGAGCCGTGCGGGATGCCACACGTGACAGCGTGGGGGCTAGAGTAGAAGCCGTCAGTGGCCACAAAGTGCAAACGGTGGGAAAGGTAGGATCAGAACCAGGCAAGAACAGAATCATTGAGATGGAAGTAAGAAGAGCGGCGGTGAAGAAGAATAGAATGGTCAACAGTATTAAAAGTGGCCCACAGGTCGAGAAGGATGAAGGGACAGAGAGGGCCCTGGTTGCAGGTGGTCAGAATGTCATTTGTCACTTTGACCACGGCTCTCTGCACTGTGAGCAGCACAAAACTTAGATTGGAGGGGTTCATGGAGGTAATGCTGGGAGAGGAAAGAAAAAAGCTGGGAAGCGATGATTTGTTTCATACCTTTGATAGAAAAGAAAGGTTTGAAATGGAGCGGTAGTTGGACAAGCACACGACCAGCAGCTTCAGTTAGATTGTAGAGACGACCCTTTTAGGCTAATGTAGGCCAGAAAGCAGCTTTCCCAACTCTGCAATTAATGGGACCTCAGCCCGTCAGCATCTTCTCCTCCAGCTTAGCTCAGTGCAGTCCAGCCTCTCCTAGTGCAGTCCAGCCCCACCCACATCCCAGTCCCAGCTCAGCCTCACCCATAGCCACAGTCCCACCCACAGCTCCCCCCCCATAATAATAATGCTTGTATTTGATATCACATCTTTGAGACGTCTCAAAGCGCTTCACAGATATACTGTAAAGTTAATTGACTGTATATTTTGTGGGCAAAACATGGCAGCCAATTGCACGCAGTGTCCCACAAACAGTCATGGATTGAGTGACCAAATTATTATTATTTTTTTTGGAAGGGGTTATTACCCCTGGAAAAGCGATCCGCCAATCGACTAACAGCCAGGTTCCTACTAACTGCGAGGTAAACAGAGGCGTGTGGAGTAAGGAAACTTGCCTAACAAAATTCGCCTCACTGGGAATCAAACCCAGGTCCTATCGCTTGCGAGGTGAATGCTCTAACCACTAACCTACAGGACTCCAGAGCCTGACCCCCTAATCACATTAATTGCTCACTCAGTAATCAACATAATTAGCAGTTGCTGCTCTCAGGACAATTGCTCACACTCCCAGCACCTGTACAGGCGGACCCCTCACTCACTCTCACAACACACTCCTGCAACTCAACTTGAACAGCACATTCATTTCACTAAATAAAAATTCAGATCATCAGTCACCAGGGCACAGGCCATATCAAGGCAACGTGGGTTAGAGACAGAGTAAAGCTCCCTCTACACTGTCTGTCCACGCTCCCAGGTCAGGGGTAGAGATAGAGTGAAGCTCCCTCTATACTGTCTGTCCACACTGCCAGGTCAGGGGTAGAGATAGAGTGAAGCTCCCTCTATACTGTCTGTCCACACTGCCAGGTTAGCTGCCGAGTCTGAGCTGAGATCTCAGAGCGACAACAATCGTGTGCAGGTTGGTTGCAGCCCGGGAAGCAAATCACTAACTCATTGACCGCAGAAAATTTGTATTACACCTTTTCATTATTTTTAAAGTAAAANCTAAATGTGTATATTTACTAGTATTCAAGGGAACCCCCACGCACCATAACTTCAACACCAGGGAAGCATACCCAGGAAAGGCAATATCAGAACATAATTTATTGCAGATTATAGACAAACATTAAACATTTAAAGTTCCAAACACATTGATCCCCGAGTATTCCAGTGAAAGGTCAGACACCACAATTACTAAGAAAAAGAAAGTTTAACAGCACTTCATTATACCACTGATAATGATTTGGTAAATATATATTCAATCTGAATAATTCATCAAAATAATAATAATCCTTGCATTTAATAGTGCCTTATCACAGCTTTGAGAAGTCTCAAAGTGCTTCCCTGAATATACTGTAAAGTGAATTGACTGTATATTTTGTGGGCGAAACGCGGCAGCCAATTGTGCACAGTAGTGTCCCACAAACAGTCGTGGATTGAGAGACCAAACTTTTATTATTTTTTTTAAGGTATTATTGCCCCCAGAAAAGCGATCCGCCAATCAACTAACAATCGGGTTCCTACTTACTGCTAGGTAAACAGAGGCTTGTGGAGTAAGGAAACTTGCCTAATGTTTCGCCCTGTCTGGGAATCGAACCCAGGTCCTCTCGCTTGTGAGTCAAGTGCTCTAACCACTATGTTACAGGACTCCAAGCACTTTGTGAGATCTCGTCTTCTTGTTATAATATATAAAATAATAATTCTTGCATTTGATAACGCCTTATCACATTCACAAGATTTTACTGTGAAGTGTTGCAACTATGTATTTGTGAACGAGGCAGCCAACTTGCACCCTGCAATGTCTCACAAACAGCCACAAATGATTGACTGTGAGTCTCACTCAGAGGAATGTTATTGTGGATTTTTTTTATTTCTGGTTCTGTCTCTCGAGAGGCACTGACAGAGGCAGGTCACTAAAGTGCAATCAGACACCTGAAGGGACAAATGCATTGTGTCTCTGAAGAGCTCTCCGTGTAAAAATAAACCCATCAGGAACAGCTGCCCATGTCTGCAGCCACTTCATAGATCATCTCCTCCCACAAACAGCTCGGCAGTGCAGCAAGGCTACAGGTACCAATAAATAACCAGTGCAGTGACAATTATAACATTCATGATTTCTAGATTAATTTTTTGGTCAGCGGTCGTCTGACCCATCACCGTGCTTAACAGCATCCAAGTACGTAAGAGCAATCCTCAACTGAGAGTCCCATATCGGCTTAGAAATTTATATTTGCCTGAAATAGAGCACGCAATTCTCCCCCGAGAGACACGCTCGTCACTGAATGTGATAAAGGTTTACAAGAGGCAGGAACAACAAGCCTGTGCTTGTACTGCCAGCCCTCAGCGCCAGCATGGAGTGCCCCCAAAATCAGTGCCAGCCCACGGGGTTTGGTTTCAGCCCGCAAGGGGGGGGGTGGTTTCAGCCCGGGGAGGGTGGGGCCAGCCCGGGGGGTGGGGGTACTAATAAACCCTCACTGCTCCTCCCCACCTCCACTTTTCCCTCCCCTCACCCGGCTTCCCCTCCCCTCACCCGGCTTTCCCTCCCCTCGCCTGGCTTTCCCCCCCGGATTCCTTCCCCCTCCCCCAGATTCCTTCCTCCTCCCCCAGATTCCTTCCCACTCCCCCGGCTTCTACCCTATCCCCCAGCTTCTTCCCCATCCCCCGGCTTCTGCCCCCTCTCCCCAATAAGGGAAAGGCAGACAGTGCAATGGCTTGTTCAGTAAGGTATTCCTGGTGCTGGAGCTGGTGCTGGAGGTCCTAGTGTTCTTTCAGCCTGTGGGCAAACAAGCACTCATCAGACAAACTGCCCCCAGATGAAGATGGGATTTTCTAACCTGTCTTTATTTGAAGTTCTACAGCGCCCCTCACTAGGATGTCTTGGGAGTGCTCTAGTGAGAGGTCAGAGGTTCGGGACTGTGGGGGAGGTTGGGGGTAGGAAGGTGACGATAGGTGGAATAGAAGAGGTAGATTTTCGGGGGCGGGGGAATTTAATAATAATGCTTGCGTTTCAGGTGAGAGGACGTCCCAAAGCGCTTCACAGGATTGACTGTGAAGTGGAGTGAATAATGACCAATTTTGTCTGGAAGATTGTTGGCCAAGACACCAGGAAAAAAGAAACTCCCTTCCATTTTTAAATAGCGCCATGGGATCTCTAACCTCAACCAGCAGATGGGACATTGGTTTAACATCTCATCCGAACGACGGCACCACCAACAATGCAGCCCACCAGCACCCCCACCCCACACACGAGTATCAGCTATGTGATTTCACATCCCAACGTAGGGTTTGAACCCACAACCTTCTGACTTACAGCCGAAAGTTAGCACATTTAAAGACAGATAGATAGGGTGAGATGAAGTGACAGAGGGAGTGCCTGCGGGGGTAACAGAAGGGTGGGATAGGGGGGGAGCAGAGGGATGTGAGGGAGAGCAGAAGGGGTGGGAAGAAGCAGATCCCAGAGATGGGGAAGTGCCAGGGCACAAAGGGCTGTGTGAGGATGAGGACCTTGAAACTGGGAGGAAGGAAGTGGAAGCTTGGATTAAAAGACAAAAAAAAATTTCTTACTCGCCAGTCTCCTCTGGGGTCCCCACGAGGTGAAGCTCCTTCAGCACCAGGCGTGACAGCAACTAAAGTCACAGCAAAGAGCATCAGTCAGTAGAGCCAGCAGCCACACAGCAAGAGAAACAATGAGACACACTGGCAGATAGAGACACACAGAGAGGAGTATTGTGAGAGATACTGACGAGAGAGAGACACACACACACACACAGCTAGAGAGAGAGACACACACAGCTAGAGAGACAGAGAGAGAGAGACACCCATACACACACCTAGAGAGAGAGACTCAGACACCCACACACACATCTAGAGAGACGCACACACACAAACATCTAGAGAGAGGCACACACACACAGCTAGAGAGAGAGACACACACAGCTAGAGAGACAGAGAGAGACACCCACACACACACCTAGAGAGAGAGACTCAGACACCCACACACACATCTAGAGAGACGCACACACACAAACATCTAGAGAGAGGCACACACACACAGCTAGAGAGAGAGAGACACACACAGCTAGAGAGACAGAGAGAGAGAGACACCCACACACACAACTAGAGAGAGAGATTCAGACACCCACATACACATCTAGAGAGACGCACACACACAAACATCTAGAGAGAGGCACACACACACAGCTAGAGAGAGAGACACACACAGCTAGAGAGACAGAGAGAGAGAGAGAGACACCCACACACACAACTAGAGAGAGAGATTCAGACACCCACATACACATCTAGAGACGCACACACACAAACATCTAGAGAGAGGCACACACACACAGCTAGAGGGAGATACACACATAGCTAGAGGGAGACACACACAGACAGCTAGAGACACACAGCTAGAGAGAGAGACACACACACAGCTAGAGAGAGAGACACACACAGAGCTAGAGACAGACACACAGCTAAAGAAAGACACACACACGTATACACACAATGCGAAAGAGGGAGGGAGTCACCCACCACACGGTGAGTGTGAATGGGATGTGGATTTGTTGAGTGTGTTCAGCAATGCGTAAAATGTCACTCACCAAGAAGGCACAAGTATCAGCTGCCATCAACATGTAGAAGACATTGTTCCAGCCCGTGGGAGAAATCAGGCCAGCCAACAGTGGCCCCAGGGCAGCACCTACACCACAGAAACATCATCAACAACAACTTACATTTATAACAACGACAATATTACATTTGCATAGCGCCTTTCACGTCGGGAGGACGTCCCAAGGCGCTGGACAGAGTACAGCATTTCAGACCCGAGCTGGGGTCAGGGGTGGGGGGAAGGGAGGGGACGAGGGGTGGTCGATGGCATGGTCGTAGAAGAGGGTCTTGAGGCGGACTTGAAGGAGGCTAAGGAGAGGGCAAGGCGGAGTGACTGGGGGATGAAATTCCAGAGGTTGGGGCGGAGTGGCTGAAGGCTCTCCCGCCAATGGTGGAGTGGATGGGTCGGGGGATGTAGAGCTGGCCAGAGCCGGCTAAGCAGAGGGAACAGGTGGGTTGGTAAGGGGTTAGGAGGTTGCAAAGGTAGGGTGGGGTGAGGCCATGGAGGGCTTTATATGTGAGGACCAGGATCTTGAACTGGATCCTCTGAAGGATAGGAAGCCAATGGAGTCCGTCGAGAGTGGGGGAGATGGGGTCACAGAGTTTGGTGCGGGAGAGGACACGGGCTGCAGAGTTCTGGATTATCTGCAGCTGTGAAGGGAGGAGTTGGAAAGCACAACAAGCAGGGCGTTTGCATAGTTGAGTCTGGAGGTGATGAAGGCATGAACAAGAGTTTCAGTGGCCTGAGGGGTGAGGTAGTGGCGGAGTCGGGCGATGTTACGGAGGTGAGGGAAGGCAGAGCGGGTCAAGGCTTGAATGTGGGGGAGAAAAGACAGTTAAGGGTCAAACAAAACACCTAGGTTCCTGACTGGCTTGGTGAGTTGTAGTGTGCAACCATGGAGGTTGATACTGCCAGAGCCTGAGGTGCAGAGGCGCTGGCGTGAGCCAATCAGGAGGGCCTCAGACTTGTTCACATTCAACTGAAGGAAATTTGCCCTCATCCAGGACTTGATGTCCGACAGGCAGTCTGTCAGGACAGCAGTGGTCCTGGAGTTGAGGATGGAGGCAGAAAGATAGAGTTGGGTGTCATCCACATACATGTAGAAGTTGATCCCATATAGCGCCCTTCACACAATACATCAGTAGCTACACCACAACCATCAGTACCCACACCACAGAGGACATCTGTGTCACTCACACTGACCCTGTGTTACTCACACTGACCCTGCGTCACTCACCATCACACACTGACCCTGTGTCACTCACCATTACTCACACTGATCCTGTGTCACTCACCATCACTCACACTAACCATGTGTCACTCACACTGACCCCGTGTCACTCACACTGACCCTGTGTCACTCACACTGACCCTGTGTCACTCACCATCCCACACACTGACCCTGTGTCACTCACCGTCACACACACTGACCCTGTGTCACTCACCGTCACACACACTGACCCTGTGTCACTCACCATCACTCACACTGACCCTGTGTCACTCACACTAACCGCGGGTTAAGCACTGCTAAGTGGGAAATGCAGAGCGGATCTCTCACCACCACTCACCGATTGAGCCAGTGCCATCAATGATTGCTGTGACCGTGGACAGCGCCTTGGAATTTCCCATCAGACTTGTATGGGTGCCCTGGAAATCAGAAGCCGAACATGGTCACTGGCAGGGCGGGGAGGGAAGGAGGCGGCGGGGGGGTCACTACACCTGCTCGTCTGTTACCCCTGTGCTGGGGGGGGGGAGGGCGAGCAGTACACCTCTCTCCTGTTACCCCTGTGTTGGGGGAGCACTGCACCTCTACCCTGTTCCCACTGTGCTGGGGAGTGGGGAGACTATACCTGCTCTCCTGTTACCCCTGTGCTGGGACCTTGCGGGGAAAAGGGGTCACTGTAGCTACACAGACTCTGGAATATAGAAGTAAGGAAGGGCTAACCTGGTTATATACAGCAACGGTCACACCTCATTTGCAGTAACTGGGTTCAGTTTTGGACCCAAATCTTAGGGAGCATATATACCTACATATAGGCTTGGAGGGTGATTCACTACATTAATACCTGGGACAAATGAATATGATGAGAAACTGGGTTAACTTGGGTTAAATTCCTTAAAACATAGGAAAATAAGAGTCCATTCAGCCATTGAGCCTGTTCCCCCAGATTATTGTATTTTGGCACATCTATATTTCCAATGCCCCACGCTTTCTCCATAATAATAATCATAATCCTTGCATTTGATATAGCACTTTATCACATTGTTGAGATGTCTCCAAGGACTTCACAGAATATACTGTAAAGTGTTGTGACTGCATATTTTGTGGGCAAAACGTGGCAGCAAGGTAATGATCTACAAACAGCCATGGAGTGACCGAACAATTTTAATTTCAGGGATTGTTGGCCAGGACACTGGGAGAAACTCCTTTCTCTTTCGAACTGTGCCATGGGATCTTTAACGTCCACCTAAACAGGCAAATGGGACCTTGATTTAAAGTCTCAGCTGAAGGATGTCTCATCCATAGCCCTTAATGTCTCCATATTCCACATCTTCATATTGAGCCGAAATAATCCAGCCGCTTTATAAATCACTCATGCGACCGCAGGGAGGAATCATAGAATTATACAGCACAGAAGGAGGCCATTCGGCTCATTGTGTCCGTGCCGACTCTTTGAAAAACCTGTGTGTAAAAGAAGGGAAAGGAAACCACAGAATACTCACTAGGTCTGTAGATACAGCCGTTGTAATCAGAGAGTAGGGTCCATTCACTAACGCCCCACAGCCAATGAGCATAACTGGAGCAGAGAGAGAGATGAATAATTATTCTGTGTTCAGACATCTCTAAAGTTAACAAAGATTCCAGCTGCCAATCCCCCCACACCAAACCCCAATCACTAATTATCCCCGAGACTACCAACACCCACACTCTAATCTACACGAATCCACTCACTCAAATCCCTAATCTCCACTATTCTCCGCCAATCTACCTAAATCCAATCCCCTGCACAAAGGGACTCACCAATGATGGTTTTCAGACCCATATATTTCACGGTACAAAAGAGATAGAGCTGTAAAAGAGATCATGTTTTAGAACAATCCAAATATAATGCAGTAGCCCAGTACACAGTGACAGTTGGGGGGGAATTGCAGGCAGGAGAGGCTGAATCTGACAGAGAGAGAGAGAGCTGGAGGAACGTCAGTAGAGACACAGTCAGCACACTGGCCAGGAGGAGAGACTGTCTCCGACAGTCCAAGGGCTGAAGTAACTTTTGTGGGGCCAGCCGGGTGTCTGCCACATGCAGAAACCCATCACTATGCTTAAGAGTATTTAAACCAAGCTGAGAATTCCAGGCATCCCACATGGAAATTCCTGAGATAGATTGTTGGAAAGGAATGCGCAGGAGGGAGAGAGTGCGCATTCCTAATAATCCTTGCATTTGATTTAGCACCTTATCATCATTAAGATGTCTCAAAGCACTTCATAAGATAATAATAATCCTTGCATTTGATATAATGCCTTATCACGTCTTCGAGAGGTCTCAAAGGGCTTCACAGAATATACTGTAAAGTGAACTGACTGTATATCTTTGTGGGAGAAACACGGCAGCTAATTGCGCACAGCAGTGTCCCACAAATAGTCGTGGATTAAAGTGACCAATTTATTATTGTTTTTTGAAGGAGTTATTACCCATGGAAAAGCTATCCATCAATCGACTAACAACTGGGTTCCTACTTACTACTGGGTAAACAGAGGCATGTGGAGTAAGGAACCTTGCCCAATATTTCGCTCTCTGGGAATCGCTTGCGGGCTCTTGCTTGCAAGGCGAAGCTCTAACCACTGAGCTACAGGACTCCACAAGGATATACTATAAAATGGGTGAAAGCCAATTGTGCACAGCAGTGTTCCACAATCAATCATAAATTGAGTGACTACATTTTTTTAAAAAAGGGACTATTATCCCCAGAAAGCAATTGGCCAATCGACTAACAACTGGGTTCTTACTTACTGAATTACCAATTCAACGGCAAATAGTACCACAGCTAACAATGGACTGGGAGCAAGCTTGTGCAGAGATCCCGAGCATGGAGCCAACGGTCTCGAGAGAGGGAAATCCCACCAAAATCCAAGCTGCGGGAATGGAAAACCAGGATGCTTACCTAATTCCAGAGAGTATTAGGAGCAGGTTAGCAAGAGCCAAGGCCTAGGGACCCAAAAGTGTGTGTTGGGGAATTGCAGGAGTCTCACCAGGTAAAACCACACAGCTCTATATTTCTGTCTGGCAAGCTTTTATATTGCTTGTCCAGCTAGGACCACCCTACCTCTTAGGGTGTTGGCTTGCAGGGTTAACAGGAGCTGTGTGGGATGACTCTCTGCCCAAGTGACTGGTCTACCCTTCCAAGTCCTGCTGATGAGCCAGGCTGGGCTGTCCTGTTCTCAGCAGTGCCCTGGAATACTGCCCACCCAAGCCAAGCATATCATCTTGGAGCCAATTCAGTTCCAAGGTGACCCCGCTTACACCCCCCCAAAGGAGAACAGTCACTCGTGGAGGGTAGTCACCAGTGTAACATCAGAAGAGATAGGTCGCTGGCTGGGAGCAGAGACTGAGCCTGACAGCATCTGAGGTTTACACTCACTGTTGGTGCTGCCAGCAGCAACATCAGTGCACAGGTGGACGCCCTCTTCCTTGTGTAGTCTGAGAAGAGTCCCGCGAAGATTCCTCCTGGGAAAGAAACACAGAATAATGGTCATCTTCCACCCATTCATAAACGCATTGGGCTTACACATTAATATTCACACACATTCAATCACTGATGATTTATTTATTTATGATTTAATCATTTATATGCGCACGCACCCTCACTCCATGCACGTTCACACTCACCCTCACACAACTGTACTCCACACACCCTCGCACAGTCACACTCGCTCTCACTCACAATTTCTTTCTCTAGCATTCACTCTCATGAGTCACTCTCTCTCTTGCTCATTCAAGACTTGCTTTTGCACACGCAGAACGAGCTCCTACCTATTATTCCACCAACGTCAAACAGCGTGGACAAATCACCAGCTTTTTTGGCATCGAAATGCTCTAAAAAAACGATTTTCAATAATTTAACAGTGAAATTGAGAAAACAACAGTCTACACGCAGCGCCTGACCTATGTTAGTTTCATTCCTATTTCCATGTGCCAGATACTTGCTCTATCCTGTTATTGACCTCAGCTGGGACAACACACACACTCACTCTATCTATCTATCTATCGATCGCACTGTCGAACTCACACCTTATCTCTCTTTCTATTGCTCTCTCTCTATCGATCTTTTGCTCTATCAATCGTTCTATCTCTGTCTAGCCAGCTTGCCCGCCCACGCCAAGGTAAGGTTAGACAAGCAGGAATCAGCCAGTCCTCCCATCCACTGGAAGAGGCATTTGTGAATGAACATAAGGTGGCTGGCTGATGTGCCTCCATTGTCTAATACTAACTGTAAATGAGGTGAACTCAAACTCACCTGCGTTAGCTAGGTACATTGGCAGCCAGAAGAGAAAAGTGTAACTGACCAGCTTTGCAAATAGCAAACATAGAGAGAACTCCACCACGCCCTGGCACAACACGGAAAAATAAATTACACACGATTTACACAAGGGAGCGAAATGCAGGCTGGCAGAGTGTCAGAGCGGGGTGGGGGGAGCAGAGCGTGAGAGATGGGGGTCAGAGAGTGAGAGCTGGGGGGGGAAGAGAGTGAGAGCCGGGGGGGGAGAGAGTGAGGGGGAGGGGATAGGGATGTGTACTCACAGGGATCCTCAAGGCCCCGAGGAAGCTGATGGCAGGGGTCCCTCTGCCACTCTCTGTTGTGATTACCACATGGCTGGAGGAGCTGCTGGGCTTGGCTGGGATCCTGACATTGTTCAGAAAGCATTCAAACTCCGAGTCCTGTCACTCACACAAACAATTCCCACGCTGAATAGCCTGGCAGCACCAGCACCTGCCCCCGCTCACTCACCCAGCCCTGGCCACCAACATCAGGACCACCGATGGTCAGAGGCCATACTATCCCCCAAGGATCAGGGGGCCATACTATCCCCCAAGGATCAGGGGGCCATTCCCTCCCCCTCCCACCCCAGGTCAGGGGGCCATTCCCTCCCCCCCACCCCAGGTCAGGGGACCATTTCCCCCCCCCCCACCCCAGGTCAGGGGACCATTTCCTCCCACCCGGGGTCAGGGGGTCATTTCCTCCCACCCAGAAGCAGGGGGTCATTACCTCATGCCCCCACCCCCACAAGGTCAGGAGGCCATTTCCCCCCACCACAGGGTCAGGAGACCATTCCCCCTACAGGGTCAGGAGGCCATTTTCCCATCCACAAGGTAAGGGTGACATTCTCCCCATCCCCACAGGGTCACAGGTTACTGAGTAATCGGCTGGGCAGGGCAGGGCAGGGCAAGGCTGTGTTATGGCGCTGGGGAATAGATTATGCTTGGCACAGGGTGACAGACTGAACTCACCAACGAGGCATCAGATCTGCTGCTCTTGTAATGCTGCCCTTTGCTTCTCAGGTTATTCCACCCACTGAAGCATTTTGTTGGTTTCTGAATAAAATAATCAGGTTAGAGACATGCTGTAGCCCTGCTATGGGCTGGAGGGGGGGAAACGACCTCCTGATCCTGTGAGGGGTGCCAGAGGGAGTGGAACCCTGACCCTATGGGTAGGGAGGATATGGCCACCTGACTCTGTCGGGGGGGCGGGGAGGAAATGGCACCATGACCCTGATGGGGGGAAAATGGCGCCCCCTTCCCCCCTAACACTCATTGCTTGCGTAATTCAGGGAGGGCAGACGAAACCCAGACCGGTCAAAATAGTGAGAAACATTGCATTATTTGGAACTGCTGGTTTGCAGGTATTAGCGAGCAAAGTGTTTTGAATAAAACAACTTGCAGTTATATATCGTCCTTCATATAGGATATTGGTGGCCAATCTGTGGCCCGCGGGCTGGAAGTGGCCATCAAGAAGTGACCCCTGAATATTCCCATGAGTCAAGGCACAAGTCCACGCTTGGCCGTTCAGTTCAGTCGCGTTTTCATTTTTTTCTTGATTTAATATTTCTTCATTTATGGCATACATTAAGAAATATTCAATCAAGAATATTTATTTTGTTGGCCAACCATAAAGGTTGGGGAGAGGTAGGCGGTTCTGAAGGAAAATAGGGGCAGTTTTTTTTTTTTTTGTCGGTCAGCTGGATATCTGACACGTGCAGAAACCCATCACCATGCTTAACAGTATCCAAACCAAGCTGAAAATGCCAAGAATTCCTACATATGGAAGTTTCAGAGATAGATTGTTGGAATGGAATGCCACTCTCTCCCTGGAGGGACGCTTCCTGCTTGTCTAATGCCAGAAAGTATTAGGCGCAGGTTGGCAAGAGCCCAGGCTTGGGGGACCCCAGAGTGTGCGTGGGGTAACTGCTGGAGTCTAACCAGCTAAAACCACAGAGCTTGCTGTTGAGAGCGCTGCCTGGCAAGCTTTTCTGCTGCCTGTCCAGGTAGGACCACCCTACCCATCAGGGCTTTGGCTTGTAGGGTTAATAGGAGCTGAGTGGGAAGAGCCCCTGCCCCCAGTGACAGGTCTGCCCTTCCAATTCCTGCCCATGCACCAGGCTGGATCTCTGTCAACAGCAGTACCCTGGAGTACTGCAGACCTGCCTGGAACCCAACTACCAAGACCGCCACAGAGGGCTGGTTCAATTTAGACACTCCGGCTCCAATCATGTCACCTTGGAGACAGTTTAGCTCCAAGGAGACCTCTCTAACGTCCCCCCAAGGATGATAGTCACCAGTTGGTCATTTGATATCTGCCAAGCGCGGGTTTGAGCCCCCACTAGGTGGATCGTAGGTACCAAGAGCTCCCTGCGAGCTTCTCGGTGGGCAACACAGCTTAGTATGAATTACACAAGAGCTTTGCCACCATCTTCCTGTCCGCAGCTTGGGAACATGTGCCTTCCCACTGAGCGATGATTCCACCAATTGGAGTTGCAGAGTTTAAGCAGCAGCTGCTTACCTCTCTGCACGCCAATCAAGGTGGATTCTATACGCTGGATGTACAAACATGTGTTCACAAACTCGGACTCCAGATAACGCCCTCCAGCAGCTGTCACCCCATGCCTCCGAGCTTCCTCTTCAGCTATTTTGCCCACAAAATATACAATCAATTCACTTTACAGTATATTCTGTGAAGCGCTTTGAGACGTCTTGAAAACGTGATAAGGTATCATATCAAATGCAAGGATTATTTATTACCATTATCTGATGAATACCTGCCTTCAGTGTGGTGGGAGGACCTTTACAGGACAGCTTGTGATGTGCCAAATATCTTGATGTTCTCGAGATCCAAGTTACCAAGTTACTCAGCACCAGCTGCTCAATCCAGGTCCTCACGTGAGGGGCTTTGGGAAATAGTCTTGCCCACTGTGAAGCCAACTCTGCCACCAGGGGGTTTAGCCAAAGGTCAATCAATGTAGGTCAGAGCCCTCCCCCTCCTGTAGTCGCTTCCTGATGCCCCTTGCATCTTCCAATCAATACCCTCCGTATCTTTCCTTGGGCCATGCAGAACCATGATTCCACACTTGGGAGCACCCACCACCATGTTCCACCGGGTTGCCCAGTGTTCAAGATGGCGAGTGCAGCTCCTAAGGTCCCCAGTTGAGTCCGCGAGCAGCACAATATCATCCACAAACAGAAGCACCGCAATCCTGTCAGAGGCCTGGAATGGATACACCAAGTTCTTCCCCCTCAATGCCGTCCAACACATCATTGATGATTACAACAAATAGGGTGTGTGACAATGGGTAGCCTTCCTTACCCCGCCTTCCATAAGGGATGGGCTCAGTAACTCCACTGTTGACCCTTGCACGGATCTTGCAGCTGGAATACACATTCCAGATAAAATCCAAGATTTGGCCCTGTACTCTCATGGCTTCCAGTTTCATCATGAGGGTTTCATGAGGTACTAGGTTGAAAGCTTTGCAGAATAGTAATGCTTGCATTTGATTTAGCGCCTTATCATGTCGTTGAGACGTCTTAAAGCGCTTCACAGGATGTACCGTAAAGTGAATTCACTGTATACTTTGTGGGCGAAAAGCAGCAGCCAATTGCGCACAGCAGTGTCCCTCAAATAGTCTCCCACAAACAGTCATGGATTGAGCGCCCAATTTGTTTTTCCGTAAGTGCAAGATAGGTTTCCCCTTAGCCTTACAATGTTCCTCAATCTCATAAAAAGCCACAACCTGTTCCCTCACACAATCCTCACAAGAACGGAAGCCAGCCTGCTCCTTCCTGATCAAACCACGAGCCTCCAATGTGTACGAAACACATGCAGTAGCTTCCCGAAGCACCACTTTAAGAGCCACTGAAATCAGTGAGATCCCTCTGTAGTTATCGGTTTCAATCTTCTTGTGGATAGACACCACAATTGTACTTTGGAACACTGATGGGGTGCGTGACTCAGAGAGAATTCTGTTGACCAGCGGGCAGTACAAGGTGATTTGAGGGTTCATGATTTGAATCTGTAAGATCCTCGCTGTTCTCAATTCTCCTCCCCACTCCAAAATAGCTTTTAGGGATTTAGAATTAATGCTGTCTGCATCGCCGCTGTGCAAATGCACCTCCTCCCAATCGATTGAGGCGCTAAGGTGTTCAATCTGTTCCATAGTTCACTTCCAACTTCCATGCAGATGAATCTCCACTGCGGCCTGTTGGGTCAGACACCAAGTCCGCATAATACTCCCTCCAAACGCCAAGGATACCCTCGTGGATCTGTTGTAGAACAATGGACTTGTCCATGGCACGAGCCCAGAGGGACCCCCATGACCGATAACTGACTTCAGGCAGCGGAGGAAAGATTTGCGATTGTTTTTGTGTAATTGCGCCCATTTTTGGAAATTATGCGATGCATTGATCCCTCTTCATTTCTGTAATAACCTTCCTGGTTTCATGCCTTGCTTGGTTTTACGTTGCCTTTGCCACAGATCTAGTTTCCTCTGAGAAAGCTTTCAGAACCACTGTAAAGGCCTCTGTTCTTGCCTAATAACTCTCCTTCCTTTTGTGGTTACCCTGACAGGGTCCTACTTCACGGAGAGTGACTTGCAGGCTGTAGCTACAACCTCAGCTGCAGAAGCAAGAATGTCCTTCGCTATATTGTGAATCATCGAGTCCACGCTGTCAGCCATTGCACAGAATCGGTTGAAGCGAGGTACTGCCTCTCCCTCTCGCAGGCCAAAATTGCCAGAACAACGCCTAGGCTCTCCATCATCCCCTCAGCACGTTCCCCCGCCCAAGCTGCCTCCATCCTCATATCAAATGCCAAGTGTGAAGAAGTCCTAGACTTCTTTGTGTTAAAGATTGAAAATATCCTTCCCATCCAGATCCTGGTCACCCAACTCCCCCTCCTCTCCCCGCTGCTGGCCCACATAGTCAACTATAATAATAATAATCCTTGCATTTGATATAGCACCTCATCACATTGTCGAGACATCTCAAAGCGCTTCACAGAATATACTGTAAAGTCACTCAGGTTCTGTTTCTCTCCCCCTTAATACCGCTTCTCAAAACCATCTTGACCCTTCCAACCTTACAAATTACCAACCTGCCCTTCCTTGCCAATGCTCTGGAATGTGTTTTCGCTAACCAGCTTTGCTCACACCTCTCCCTCTCGTCCATGCGTTGTCACCTCCAGACTCGACTTTTCTGACCCTGACCCTTTTTTCTTTTGTTTTTTTTTAATTTAAGAAAAAATTGATTTTCTGAACCTGACCCCAGCTCTGGTCTGAAATGTTGTACGCTGTCCAGTGCCTTGGAACATCCTCCCGACGTGAAAGGCACTATACAAATGTAATCTTGTTATTGTTTTCAAATGCCCTCCTCACCTGTCTCCCAGGTGCACCATCCATAAAATCCAGCTGATCTAAAGCTGTCACCCGCATACTCACCCATACTAAACTTGTACCCCATCACACCAGTTCTAGCCAGGTTCCACTGGCTCCCTCTCGCTGAACGGATCGATTTCAAGATCCTCACTTGTTTTCTAATCCCTTCATGCCCTCGCATCTCCCTACCTCTACGATCTGCTTACACCCCAACCCACTACCCACCGCCTCCGCTCGACTGGTTCCAGCCTTCTGAATGTTCCTCTTGTCCTTCGTTTCACCATCGGTAGTACGCACTTTTAGCCACTGCACCCCTAAACTCTGAACACTCTTCCTCTATTCTTATATCTTGCCCCTTCCTTCCCGATCTTCAGATCGTGCCTGAAGACCTTCCTCTTTCGACCATGCCTACGATCACCTCCCCACTCCTCCGGCCCGTAGTTGTGCTCTGTAAGCGCTCTGAGAAGCTACCCTGCATGAGGGGTTCTATATAAATGCAAGTTGTTGTTGTTGTTGATGTAAAATGAAGTGACTGTGCATTTGTGGGCAGCAATGACCCATAAGCAGCCATGAAATGAATGACCAATATTTTTTGTGGGAGATTATTGATCAAGACATCGGGAGAAAGTTCCTTCTATATAGGGAGGCCGCAAGATAGGGAGGTGTTAGGACATAAAGCGTGAGGATGAAGAATTGGAAATTGATCCACTAAGAGACGGGGAGACAGTGGGATCTGGTGGGGACTCAGGTGATGGATGCGAGGAGTTTGGAAGCAGTGAGAATGCAGGTAGAGGAGATCTGAATGAGTTGTAGCTTGCAAAGTAAAAAGTAATGTAAAAGAGCACAGGCTTATAGTTAAACAGTGCCAGTAGTGAGTAAACACTTACATTGATTTGTGTTGAAGTGCATTTTACATCTTGTGGGTCTAAAGAAAAAATAATGCTCAGATTAGTTCAGTTGAATGGAGAAGATTAATCCCCTCAACTGAGCCAGCCCTTCCCCCCCGCTAGCCCGTCCCTTGATGGCCCTTCCTCCCACGATTCCTTCCCGCGTGGGCCCTCTCCCAACCGGCCACTCTGCCCACCATCCCCTCACAATTAGCTAAGAACGGCGCAAACCAACTGTCGCCAGCAAAACACTCACGTTCAATAAGGAAGAAGAAGCAAACAACTCCCATCAGACCTATGATGAGACCAGGCACCACAAAGGAGAGCCCCCAGGGTCCGGACACCCAGTAGCCTGCGATTAGAGAGCCCAGGATGTTCCCCACGGACGTGTGTGAGTTCCAGATGCCCATGATCAGCCCCCTCCTGCCAAACGCACACACACACAGTTACAAAGGGCTGGCAGTGCTAACAACACAATGTCAAAATCAGAAGTCGCTGCCACTCGGCTCAGCAGGTGTATTAAACTTGCTGCTCACCTGCCTTTCCCAAACCAGTTTCCGATACAGGTCACCACACTGGGCCAGCCAGTGGTCTGCACCAAACCATTGGCCACCTGAGGCAGGGAGCAAACACAAGTTCAGGTTCACCAGCAGGAGACATTATAACAGGGTGAGAGATGGGGGGGTCAGTGTGATGGGGTGAGAAATGGGGGGGGTCAGTGTGACGAGGTGAGAGATGGGGGGGGGGGGGGGTCAGTGTGACGGGGTGAGAGATGGGGGTGCAATGTGACGGGGTGAGATGCGGGGGGTTAGTTTGCCAGGGTGAGAGATGGAGGGAATCAGTGTGATGGGATAGGAGATGGGGGTGGGGTGGTCAGTGTGATGAGTTGAAAGATGGGGGGGTCAATATGATGGGGTAAGAGATGGGAGGTCAGTGTGATGGGGTGAGAGATGGGGGTTTGTGTGATGGGGTGAGAGATGGGGGGGTAAATGTGATGGGGTGAGAGATGGTGGTTTGTGTGATGGGGTGAGAGATGGTGGTTTGTGTGATGGGGTGAGAGATGGGGTTTTGTGTGATGGGGTCTTGTGTGATGGGGTGCGAGACGCGGGGTGGGGGGGGGGCAGTGTGATGCTCACTGATGTCCACAGGCTCCGTTGGTGCCCGTCTTCTCACAGTGTTGGGAACCTTCCAGTCCGGACAAGGAGAGGCTGAGAGGGAATGTCGAGGACTGAGCTGGTTCATTGCTTGCTTCCCTTTGAACCCGGTGCCCCGCTCACCTGAACCAGGATGTAGTAATGGAGGTTGTGCACTCGGTAAAAATAGCCCAGGCCGAAGAGGGCTGTGAACAAGCCACTGCTCAGCATGCCGAAGGTCAGGTAGAGCCGTAGAGGCAGACGCTCACCGATTATCCCACTAAGGGTCAGAGAAACAAACCCCTTCACTCAATACGTCTCACCTCTGTCACAATCCAACAACAACAAAATTACATTTATAAAGCGCCTTTCACGTCAGGAGGACTGTCCCAAGGCGCTGGACAGTCATGCGTCAGGACCCAAACATGGGGGAGGGGTGTGATAGGGGTGAGGGAAGGCAGAGAAGTGGGAGAGCGACTGAAGGCACAATCGAAGAGGAGGGTCTTGAGACCGGCCTTGAAGGAGGCGAGGGAGGAAGCGAGGCGAAGGGACCGTGAGATGGAGTTCCAGAGTGTGGGGCAGAGGGGCTGAAAGCCCGGCCACCGATGGTAGGGCGGGAGACATGGAGCAGGCCGGAGCCCGCTGAATGAAGGGAGTGGGCAGGTTGATAGGGAGTTAGCAGGTCAGAGATGTAGGAGGGGGTAAGGCCATGGATGGCCTTGAAAGTGAGGACGAGGATCTTGAATTTGATCCACTGAGGGACGGGGAGCGAGTGGAATCGGGCGAGGGTGGGAGTAATTGGGTCATGGAGCTTAGTGCACAAGAGTACACAAGCTGCAAAGTTTTGGATGATCTGCAGCTTGCAAAGGGAAGAGTTGGGAAGGAGGATGAGGAGTGAATTTCCATAATCGAGCTTTGATGTGCCGAATGCGTGGCTAAGGATTTCGGCAGCCTGAGGGGCGAGGCAGTGGCAGAGTCTGGCAATGCTGCGGAGGCAGATGTGGGGGAGAAAGGACATTTCAGGGTCAAACAAGACACCCAGGTTCCTGACTGGCTTAGTGAGGTTGAGTGTGCAGCCGTGGATGCTGATGCTGCCAGTGCCCGAGGTGCAGAGGCGCTGGCGTGAGCCAATCAGAAGGGCCTCAGTCTTGCTGACGTTCAGCTGGAGAAAGTTGTCCCTCGTCCAAGACTTGGTGTCAGACAGGCAGTCGGTCAGGACGCCAGTCCTGCCAACAACACATCCACAGCATACCCTGAGAGAAAACCCACACTGCTGTCTGGTCTCAGCCTCCTCACTCTGTCCTCATAAATGCTTTGAAACATTCTTCAATGTGAAAGCACAATTCAACTGTACGTTGTTGACTTGTCCACTCACTATTAATCACCTGACCACCCTCTGGAACTCCATCCCGCAGTCCCTCCGTCTTGCCCACTCCCTCGCCACCTTCAAGTCCCACCTCAAGACCCTCCTCTTTGACCGTGCTTTCGATTTCCCTGCTTCCCCCCCTTGCCCTCCACCCTCCCCCACCCCAACCCTCAGCTCGGGTCCGTAACTTGGTCTGTCCAACGCCACGGGACATCCTCCCGACGTGAAAGGCACTATACAAATGTAATTTTGTTGTTGTTGTCGTCGTCAGTTAAACACCTACCCATCACCAGGCAGTCTGCCCCCACCCACTGCCAATTAGTCAGTCAGTCCATCCGCTGGGCAAACATACACATGTAGTCAGTTACTCGGGCACACACGCAGTCAGTTATTCACACACACAGTGAATTATTCACACCACCACCCCCCACCCCCACACACACAGTCCTTAGATGATAATTTTGAAGCTATAGCGCTAACCCAAATAAAAGTTCTCCCAGGTCAGCAACAGCACAAGTTAGAGACAGAATAAAGCTCTCTTTACACTGTCCGTCCACACTGCCAGATCAGTGACAGCACAATTTAGAAACAGAGTAAAGCTCCCTCTACACTGTCGATTCAGCCACAGTCGCCTCACCTACTCCCAACACCCAGAGGCCAGCAGGCAGTTACCTGGCGTACATCCCCACGGCATAGGCACACAGGAAGGAGTAGTCCAAGGCTCCCAGCAGCTGCTTGTAGTTACTTTTTTCTTTAATCGGATTGCGAAAGAAACATGTAATTAAAGGTCATGCAGTCATGCATATCAAGAAAATTATCATCCCGACGGAGACAAACCCCATCACTTTTGCCTCACTGCATACAGTGATTTCCCCCCCAACATCCTCCTCTGTGGTAATCCTCTTCCCCCACCCACACACACTCTCTGAGGTGAAGTTTCTCCCCCCCGACACTCTCTAAGTTAACCCCCTCTACCCACTCTCTGTGGTGAATTCCACTCCACCACGGGCTGCAGTGACTCCCCCCCTCACTGTATGTTGTAGTCTCAGCGCCAATTGTGGGGTAGGCTGGGTTGGGAATATGGAGCAAGCCTGGAGCCTGCTGAGCTGTGGGAGCGGACGAAGCGGACATGTCTGTATGGAGTTAGCAGGTCACAGAGGTAGGGAAGAACAAGGCCATTGAGGGCTTTGAAGGCGAGGATGAGGATATTGGAGGCAGTGGCAAATGAAGTGAATGATTGACAAGGGGAGTGATGGCCAGGACATCTGGGGAACCTCCCTTCTTGTTTTCAACAGCATTGAATAGCAGCTGGCAGCTCCAGCCATCCCGCACTGCCCCAGAACCTGCACATGCTCTGCACCGAAATGTAAGGCTGGACTATGACCTCAAAGTCCCAATATAGGGTTTGAACCCATAACCTTGTGATTTAGAGACTGAGCCAAGGTGACACCTAAACATATTGTTCTTGTTTATTCTTCCAATCCATGTGACCATGTAGCTATCTGTTTCCTCCATGCATCTGCTGACACACTTTGCCTTGCGTTATCTCCCTGGGCTGTTAAATGCCACACTTACTGCGCCCATATTTATTCTTCACTCTTCCAGTAACAAAGTGCAGCTCAGCCCAACTTTGCACTTCCTGTTTGGCACAGTCTCAGAGCTTCCTCTAAACAATAACCTTGGTGGCATCACCATAAATGACTGTAGCGACACAATAAAGCAGCATTTGAACTGCTCTATTAAGTTTGAATGAAACCAATCAGTTTACAGACTTTATGCAGTCACACAGGATATCGAACAGGATTAAGATAATAAACCAGAAACATTAGTTCCAGACAATTATAATCAATAATAATCCTTCCTTTTATATAAAGCCTTATCATGTCGGGATGTTGTCTCAAAGTACTCCAGGATATACTGTTGTGTGTCCGCTGTCTCACTGGTAGCACGTGTCCCATGCTGGGACTTGGAATCAGATAGTCTAAACTGATACTCGAATGCAGCGCTGGGCATGTGCTTCATTATTGGAGGTTCTGTCCTTTGGATGAGGCGTTAAATCGAAATCCTGTCTGCCTGTTCAAATGAATGTTAAAGATTCCAGAGGCAAAAGAAGCAAAAGTGCTTCCCACTGTGGCAGGCTGACACCATATATACCAAAGCAACAGGACAAGAGAGCACAGGTTGGATGTGAAGGGCAGTTTCAGGACAGACACCAGAAAGTATTTAGTTACACAGAGAACAATCAACGATTGGAACGAGTTTAGCAAGAAGGGTGGCTGAGGCCAGATTCCTGAGACTTGTTTAAGGAACAATGCTGCAATGGGAGGACGGTAAGGCATTCCAGAAGAATGACATTAACTGAGTCAAAGGGTTTTCTTTATCTATACCTACAATCTGTGCTCCCTGCCTGACTGCTGTTTGGAATGGCAGTGCCTCCATACAATTATTCTTTGCTACAAAACACAGTTACTCCACTCTACAGTAAAGTCCTGTGAAACGCCTTGAGACGTTCTCCTGACGTGAAAGGGCTGTATCAAATATAAGGATTATTCCTGTGGAGTCCTGTAGCTCAGTGGTTAGAGCACTCGCTTTGCAAGCGAGAGACCTGAGTTCAATTCCAGGCAGAGGGCGAAACCTTGGGCAAGTTTCCTTACTCCACACCACTAATAATAATCCCTCCAAAACCAAAACAATAATAAATTGGTCATTTTCAATCTACGACTGTTTGTGGGACATTGCTGTGCGCAATTGGCTGCCGCGTTCACCCACAAATATACAGTCAATTCACTTTGCAGTATGTTCTGTGAAGCGCTTTGGGACGTCCTCCCGACGTGAAAAGCGCTATATCAAATGCAAGGATTATTATTATTCTCATTCTTCGTGCTGTGCACGGTACCTCTGAACAGATTGTTTTCTTAGGGAGGGGCAGGAATGGTAAGCTGTTGCAAATAGTTGATGTTTATTTAATTCAATGAAGGAACTGGTTTGCATAAAGAGATCACAAGCAAGACATGGGGCAGGGGGCAAAGGGAGGATACTACATTCAGAGAGGTACAACAACAGGAACAAATTGCATTTATATTGAGCCTTTCACATCAGGAGGATGTCCCAAGGTGCTGGACAATGAGGGCTTTTGCACACGAGCTGCATTTGCACACAAGCTGCCCATTTCACCAGTCTGTCTATGTCCTCTTGCAGTCTGCTACTATCCTCCTTACAGTTTACTACTTTTCCTAGCTTAGTATCATCTGCAAACTTGGAAATTGTACTCCCTATACCCACGTCCAGTTCAGTTATATAGATCAAAAACAGCAGTGGTCCCATTACCGATTACTGGGAAACACCACTGCACACTTCACTCAAGTCAGAAAAACAACCGTTCACCACCACTCTCTGCTTTCTGTCTCCCAGCCAGTTCTGTATTGAAGCCATGGGCTTCTATTTTGCTTAAAGTCTCTTATGTGGCACCTTATCAAACGCCTTTTGAAAATCCATATAAACTACATCAACGGCACTACCTTCATCCATCCCCTCTGTAACTTCATCAAGAAAAATCAGGTTTGTTAGACACGATTTGCCTTTAACAAATCTGTGTTGGCTGTCCTTTATTAACCCATATTTTTCTAAGTGAAAATTGATTTTGTTCTGGATTATAGTCTCTAGAAGTTTTCCCACTACTGATGTTAGGCTGATTGGCCTGTAGTTCCAGGATTTATCCTTCGGGCCCCTTCTTGTACAGGGAAGTAACATTTGCAACCCTCCAGTCCTATGGCACCACCACAGTGTCCAAGGAGGATTGAAAGATTGTGGCCAGATCCACTGTTATTTCCACCCTTACTTTCCTTAGTAACCTAGGATACATCCCTTCCGGACTGGGTGACTTATCTACTTTAAGCACCGTCAACCTTTTCAGGTGACTGAGACCTTCCTGATTGGCTCGCGCCAGCGCCTCCGCACCTCAGGCTCTGGTAGCACCAACCTCCATGGTTGCACACTTCAACTCACCAAGCCAGTCAGGAACTTAGGTGTCTTGCTCTGTCCTGCTCCACGTCCCCCGACCCACCCATCCCACCATGGGCGGGAGAGCCTTCAGCCACTCTGCCCCCAACCTCTGGAATTCCATCCCCCAATTACTCTGCCTCGCCTCCTCCTTAGCCTCCTTCAAGTCCCGCCTCAAGGCCCTCCTCTTTGACCATGCCATCGGCCATCCCCCTTCCCCTCCCCTTTTCCCCCCCTGCCCCCAGCTCGGGTCTGAAATGCTGTACTCTGTCCAGCGCCTTGGGACATCCTCCCGACGTGAAAGGTGCTATACAAATGTAATCTTGTTGTTGTTGTTGCTTTAGTACCTCCTCTCTGTTTATTCTTATCCTATCCAATTTCTCTACATTCTCCTCCAATACTGTGGCATTGGCTGCATCCTCTTCTTTTGTGAAGACAGATGCAAAGTACTCATTCAGTACGTCAGCCATGCCCTCTGCCTCTACAAGAAGATTTCACAGGATATTAATTTGTGTTATTCAAAACAGACACTAAATGAAATTAAAAATGTTATTTTTACTCATTTTCTATCTTCTATCTTCTCTTCAGGTTCTGACTCTTGGTAGAACAAAATACTGCACAGGTATGTACAGGTTTGGTAAATCTTAGGAAAAGGCTGGGGAGATTGAGGTCAGAGCCACAAGAAAGAAGATGTTGACGGGAGCCAAGGAGTGTAAGTTCCATCTTGTCAATGTTTAGCTGGAAAAAAATTCCGCTCATCCAGGTCTTGATGTCTGACAGACAAGCTGACAGAACATCAGCGGATCTGGAGTTGGAGCTGGTTAAAGTGAAATAGTTTTTGAATCTGCTTACATGTGGAAGTTAACCCCACATCTGCGAATAATAT
Source organism: Callorhinchus milii (assembly GCF_018977255.1). Lineage (NCBI taxonomy): Eukaryota > Metazoa > Chordata > Chondrichthyes > Chimaeriformes > Callorhinchidae > Callorhinchus > Callorhinchus milii. The sequence continues at coordinate 7,150,262 of NW_024704745.1, read as the reverse complement.
TCCCGGGCGGGAACATGTAGCTATTAAAGAGAAGAAGATTGAGGTTTAAACCCTGAGGAGAGCTGCACGTGACTGTGCGAGGACCAGAGGAGAAGCTGTTGCTGGAAACAAAGTGGAGATGAGGGGAAAGGAAAGAACAAAACCAGGCAATGACAGGACCATGAAGGTGGAGCTGAGAGAAGAGGTGGTGGAGAAGAATAGAGTGGGCAACAGTGTCAAAGGCTTCGGAGAGATCAAGAAGGACGAGGAGTCAGAGAGAGCCCTGGTCACAAATGGACAGAATATAATTCTGTGTCTGTACTGTGGGCAGGGCGGAATCCAAAATTGGTACAAACATGATTGCAGTAAGTGGTAATGAACATTGTGTTGCGCACAAGACAAACCAGTCTGACAACTCTATTTAAGTGATGCTGAAGTTCCAAACGAATGAATCTTGCTCAGGTCTTTTTTGTGAACACGGAAACACACGATGAGAGGGGGGCAGAAACGAGGAATGACTCACCGAAGGGCTGCCAGCTGCACCAGGTGTCATTGGGGAAGGGTTTCTTGAGCAGATGGGCCTGCACAAGATACTCCTTGTAGCTGTATAGTTCCAGCTCATTGAGCAACGCACAATTCTTGTGTAAGGCACTCTGTGGATAAGAGTCAGTCCTGTTACAATCTTCCACACCCGACAGACATTACATGTCATTAATACCGGCTTGATTTGCCCCCTCCACCACCAGCCCACGAGCATCCCCCACCCCCCCCTCCACCAGCAGCACAAGTGCCCTCCTCCATCAATGGAAATTTTACTCATAAGCAATAAGCTAGGTCTCCTTGGCGCTGAACTGATTCCAAGGTGACATTCCTGGTAATAGAATATCAGAATCGAGCTAGCCCTCTGTGGTGGTCTCTAGTCCCATTCCTGAGCATGGCTCCGTTCTGAAAGATTGATTGTCCAGCACCTTGGGACTTCCTCCCGACGTGAAAGGTGCTCTACAAATGTAATTTTGTATTTTATGTCCATGGTATTCCAAGGCACTGCTGATACCAGGACAGCCCAAGCTGGTTCATCGGCAGGACTTGGAAGGACAGACCAGTCACTGGCGGCAGAGAATCATTCCACTCAGCTCTTGTTAACCCTGGAAGCCAAAGTCCTAACTGGTAGAGTGGTCTTAGCTGGACAAGAACCAGGAAAGCTTGACAGACAGTGCTATCAGTGGCAAGCTATGCAATTTTAGCTGGTATCTCCAGCAGTATCCCAACTCACACTCTGGGGTCCCTAAGCCGTGGCTCCTACCAACCTGTGCCTAATGCTTTATGGAATTACGTGAACAATTCCAAACGGCTATTCGCTTCCTGCTGTTTGTGTGCAACGTGTTCACCAAAAAAATTCACAGGCACATGAACAGTTGCTGTATCAAATACAGGAATTATATTTAATATCGTTCTCATCCTCACCAGTAGACTGAGAGACTGAGCCCAATACCTAAAGTTACAGCATCAATCTCATCCCAACCTTTACAATCAGAACCTGCTTACCCAGCCATGTTTGAGAGACTGACTTCATAAACTAGCGTCATAAACTTTATCATTGGCTGAGGATAAACAGATCTAACAATGCTAATTGCAAAGTAACCCCCAGCAAAGTGTTCTTATCAGTTTGGGGCAGAAACCAGGTGGCCGGCCTGACATCTCACTGCTTATAAAAAACAATTTCCTGCAATTACTACAGTGCTTCTAAAACTAAGAACGATTCAAAGTACATATACAGTTTATCTGTAAAGTGCAGGTTAATGCAGCAGCCAATTTGCGCATAACAACTTTCCACAAAGTCATGAAGAGGCTTGCTAGAACGTGCAGCTTCTTTTGGTAAATTGAAATGAATGACCAATTTTATTTGACGGACTGTTGGCCAGGATTTTAAGATAAAGATTGAGCTGAAATACAAACAGCTCAGGCCAATGGCGATTTTTTGTTGCCCCGGTATATCGGGAACCTGGAACTGCGTGTGCAACAAACCCTAGCCCCAATCCTCAACGCTGACCCTGGAAGGACTGTTGCAAGTGGCAAGACTGAATAAATTTATGCTCACACAGTAGCGATTGACTCACTCACCTTGACAATGCTGATTGGTTTGCGAGAGAGGTGGTAACTGGCGTAGAGCAGGAAGGTGAGAATCAGAGTGAATGTTCTGTAGCTGAAAAACACAATATTTCCCCAAAATTAGTGCTATTCAATCTGACCACCACTCCACTAGTGGGGGAGTGAGCACCAGCAGAGACACGATTGGGAGAGAGCAGGGAACAGGATTAGAGTAGAGATCTCCAGTGGGGAGCGAGCACCAGCACAGATATGATGGGGAGAGAGCAAGGAATGGAATTACAGGAACGATGCCTAATGGCATCCTGGGCTACAGTTTCTTGGGATACAAAACTCGAATTGAACCTCATCTGTCACCCAACCAATTACCTAAAGATTCAAAGCTTTCTTAAACAGCTCAGCCACACTGAAACATAAATTAAATATAAACTTTAAAATACATTAAAAATAGCTGAGTAAGTGAGCATAATTCTTCTAGAAGGGGATAGATGCTGGAGAAGGAAGAATTTTAAAGAGGGTCTGGGGAGTGAGCTGAGAGGGGGATTATTCTGGGGGTCTGGCTATTTGTACTCTGACTATTTATAGCATTTGGGATCTTAATTTCAAACCGAATGGCACAATGCAATATGCCATTAAGATAGACAGCAATGAGCTCACAAGGCAAAACTATCACAGTAGGGAAAACAACAAACCCACTCCAGTCTACAATTCCCAGGCTGGGAATTATCCTTGGCATTTATGGTGCTGACATCATTGTGGGCTGTACACGATAGCTGTGTCAGACAGGAGCCAAGGGATAACACTACCAGCTTTTTTTAAAAAAATGTAGAGACAAAGGACCTGAAGTGCAGCGATTTAGAGAAAATAGGTACCAAATGTCTGAAAGGTCAGATTGAGAGGGCTGCGGACATGAAGGTCAGAATCTGCGGAGTGGAGTTAGTGGTCAGAGGAATAGGGTCGCAGGAGCTCACAGAGGTTATGTGGGGGGCAAGTAAAGGAGACATTTGACTTTAAACTTTTAAAGTCAATATGCAGAGTTGGGCAGAAAGTTGGGTGTCACCTTAGAACATGTGGATGTGGATCCCATCAGATGATGTCGCCAAATGTAAACATATGGATGAAGAAAAGGAGACAACCAAGGACAGCACCCTGAGGAAGGCCACATGCCCCTCAGTAGACACACCCCTTCCCATCCTTTTCCTCAATGCTCCCCCCACCCACCCCCAACTCCCGTCCCAGCACCCACCTCCCCATTCCCCAGCATCCAACCACACCCCCAGCACTCACCCACCCCACTCTCCCAAACCCCTCCCCAGCACCCAACCCCTCCCCCAGCACTCAAACCCTCCCCCATCACTCACCCACCCCACGACCTGTCCCAGCACCCCCACATCCCGTCCCAGCACCAGCCCCCCTGTCCCTCAGCAGTCCCCCGTTCTGCTAGCACCCCACCTCATCGCCAACAGCCCCTCAGCACCCCTCCCCCCAACCCAGCATCCATATTCTCTAGTCCCCCAATACTCCTCTCCCCCAGCACCCATACCCTCTAGTCCCCCAACACCCACTTCCTCCAACAACCATACCCTCTAGTCCCCCAACACCCCCCTCCCCCAGCACCCATACCCTCCAGTCCCTCAACACCCCCCTCCCCAGCACCCATACCCTCCAGTCCCCCAACACCCCCCTCCCCCAGCACCCATACCCTCCAGTCCCTCAACACCCCCCTCCCCAGCACCCATACCCTCCAGTCCCTCAACACCCCCCTCCCCAGCACCCATACCCTCCAGTCCCCCAACACCCCCTCCCCCAGCACCCATACCCTCCAGTCCCTCAACACCCCCCTCCCCCAGCACCCATACCCTCCAGTCCCCCAACACCCTCCTCCCCCAGCACCATACCCTCCAGTCCCCCAACACCCCCTCCCCCAGCACCCATACCCTCCAGTCCCCCAACACCCCCTCCCCCAGCACCCATACCCTCCAGTCCCCCAAACCCCCTCCCCCAGCACCCATACCCTCCAGTCCCCCAACACCCCCCTCCCCAGCACCCATACCCTCCAGTCCCCCAACACCCCCCTCCCCCAGCACCCATACCCTCCAGTCCCTCAACACCCCCTCCCCCAGCACCCATACCCTCCAGTCCCCCAACACCCCCCTCCCCAGCACCCATACCCTCCAGTCCCCCAACACCCCCTCCCCCAGCACCCATACCCTCCAGTCCCCCAACCCCCCCTCCCCCAGCACCCATACCCTCTAGTCCCCCAACACCCACTTCCTCCAACAACCATACCCTCTAGTCCCCCAACACCCCCTCCCCCAGCACCTATACCCTCCAGTCCCCCAACACCCCCTCCCCCAGCACCTATACCCTCCAGTCCCCCAACACCCCCCTCCCCCAGCACCCATACCCTCCAGTCCCCCAACACCCCCCTACTCCAGCAGCACCCCCCTCCCCCTCTCGCACACACACCCCCCTCCCCCAGCATCCACCCCCACTAGCCACCCGCCTCCCACCACACCACACCACAGTTCCCCCAGAGTCTCCCCCCCCCCAGTCCCGCAGTACCTACCACTGGTTGCGTGAGAATGAAGTTATAAAGCGAATCCCCGGCGGGAGCTGAGCCATCAATGCTTCCTCGGCCACCGGTCGCTCCCACAGTGAGTGGCGCGCCTCAGCTCTCGGGCAGATGTCAGCAGGTGAGGCTCCAGACTGCTGCCAGAGCTTCCAACACGGTTGTGCGACCAACGCCAATTCTCGTTGTGGTTTCCCTTCCGGTCTCTGATATCAGCTCATTTCACGAGCAGTCCGCGTCCTGGACATAATGCCATCAATTTATTTTCCCCCCCAAAGCACAAGATGCGCGCACTCGTCATTCCTCACTCACACCACCTCATCCCCTCGTGTTATCATCTCTCTTACTCTCACTCCGTCACACTCTCTCTGTCACTCTCTGTCTGACTCTCTCCCTGTCTGTCTGTCTCTGTCTGTCACTCTCTCTGTCTGACTCTCTCCCTGTCTGTCTGTCTGTCTCTGACTCTCTCCCTGTCTGTCTCTCTCTTTGTCTGTGATTCTCTGTCTCTGTCTGTCACTCTCTCCCTGTCTGTCTGTGTGTCCCTCTCCCTGTCTGTCTGTGTGTCCCTCTCCCTGTCTGTCTGTGTGTCCCTCTCCCTGTCTGTCTGTCACTCTCTCCCGATCTGTCTGTCTGTCACTCTCTCCCGATCTGTCTGTCTGTGTGTCCCTCTCCTGTCGGTCTGTCACTCTCTCCCGATCTGTCTGTCTGTGTGTCCCTCTCCCTGTCTGTCTGTGTGTCCCTCTCCCTGTCTGTCTGTCACTCTCTCCCGATCTGTCTGTCTGTCACTCTCTCCCGATCTGTCTGTCTGTGTGTCCCTCTCCCTGTCGGTCTGTCACTCTCTCCCTGTCTGTCTGTGTGTCCCTCTCCCTGTCGGTCTGTCACTCTCTCCCTGTCTGTCTGTGTGTCTCTCTCCCTGTCTGTGTGTGTGTCTCTCTCCCTGTCGGTCTGTGTGTCCCTCTCCCTGTCGGTCTGTGTGTCCCTCTCCCTGTCTGTCTGTGTGTCTCTCTCCCTGTCTGTGTCACTCTCTCCCTGTCGGTCTGTGTGTCCCTCTCCCTGTCGGTCTGTGTGTCCCTCTCCCTGTCTGTCTGTGTGTCTCTCTCCCTGTCTGTGTCACTCTCTCCCTGTCGGTCTGTCTGTCTCTCTCCCTGTCTGTCTGTGTGTCTCTCTCCCTGTCGGTCTGTGTGTCCCTCTCCCTGTCTGTCTGTCTGTCACTCTCTCCCTGTCTGTGTGTGTGTCACTCTCCCTCTGCCTCTCCCCCCCCCCCTCTCTCTCTCTCTCTCTCTCTGTCACTTTCTCTTCCGTATCTCTTCCGTATCTCTCTCTCCCTCTCTCTCTCTCTCAAGAGTGTCGCCCCACTTCCCGGTGACCAGCAGCGACGCGGCCGCCACTCGGCGACACCGCCGCGAACCAAAAAAAAAACCCGACAACCCGACTGACAACGACGTTACTCGGAATGAGCCAAGACCCGAAACCGACCCGCACCCGCGCAGGTGAGGCCGTTCACCTGCCGCGACCCGGCGTCCCCCTCCCCCTCCCCTCACCTGCCGCTCGCCGCTCCACCGCGCTCTCCCTCCGCCCGTGCGCGCTCGCACGCAGGCACCGAGCATGCGCGTACCCCCCCCCTCCCGGGGCACGCCGGGACATGCAGTTCCCCGGGTCTGACGGAGGACGGGGCAGAGCACGTGCATCCCAGGGGCACGCCGGGAGGTGAAGTTCCCAGGTCCGGCAGGGCCGGGCCGGGCCGAGCGGAGCATGCGCGTCCAATGTGAGGCCACGCCGGGACGTGTCGTTCTCCAACGGGAGCCCGCGGGTGCGGGAAGGGGAAAAAAAAATAACGAGAAGGAAAGAGTTCGGATGGGCGGGTCTCCTCTGGGCGGACTCCCAAGGTAACGGGTGTGGCGACAAAATGCCGTTAACCTCAACCTACGCTCGTGCCAACCCGCCGAGCAAGGAAGGCGGCCCGACGCGAGGCTCGCGGCAAGTCCCACCCACCGTCCACCCCGCGCGTCTCTCCCTCCCCCGTTACCATAGCTCCGCGCCCTCGCCCCCCCACCCACCCACGCGTCTTTCCTCCTCCGTTACCATGGCTCCGCGCCCTCGCCCCCCCACCCCCCGCGCGTCTTTCCTCCTCCGTTACCATGGCTCCGCCCCCCACGCCGCGCGTCTCTCCTCCTCCGTTACCATGGCTCCGGACACGCGCGTCTCAGCAACGGCCACGGCGCGCTCCACAGCGCGAGCCCCCCCCCCCCCCCCCACCACCAACGGCACAGCCATTCCCGACACCGCCGCCCGGGCTCAGGGACACCCGCCGCACCGACCCCCCCCCCCCGACAGACAGGCCGCGGGCCGCCGCCCGGGCTCAGGGACACCCGCCGCACCGACCCCCCCCCCCCCCCCCCTGACAGACAGGCCGCGGGCCGCCGCCCGGGCTCAGGGACACCCGCCGCACCGTGCGAGTCCTCCAGCCGCTGCCAACAATGTCCGTGACCGACTCTGAGGAGGTTGAAGAGGAACAAGGACCGTACCTGGGGGTCAGTCAGTCGGCGGTCGCTCTCACTGCTAATGGGTCTGTCAGTAGTTTACCGTAACCTTCGGCTTTTCGCCTGAAATCAAACGGAGGGGTGAGATCAGTAAATGGATGGTGGGGGGGGGGGGCTGCTGGACGGGTGGGGGGGGGGCTGCTGGACGGGGGGGGGCTGCTGGACGGGTGGGGGGGGGCTGCTGGACGGGTGGGGGGGGGGCTGCTGGACGGGTGGGGGGGGGGGGCTGCTGGACGGGTGGGGGGGGGGGGGCTGCTGGACGGGTGGGGGGCTGCTGGACGGGTGGGGGGGGGCTGCTGGACGGGTGGGGGGGGCTGCTGGACGGGTGGGGGGGGGGCTGCTGGTCAGTATGTTTCACTCACCCCTGAGGAGCAGGGTATTGAGTATTCTCAGCCTCACCCCCACTAAGCGAGTTGCAAGCGTTCCTCTGAAGTCACTTAAGTGTGTTTTACTTACCCCTAAGGGGCACATTCTGACCCTCAACGCAGACTGCTCCCGACGGATCGGGATAACAGTCGCAGACTGTTCGTTTTTTTTATATGCAAAAAATCCAGGGTTTTATAAAAAGGGTTAAATTGTGAGGTTGCGTCACCCTGGCTTGTGTTCGGTTGGGCTTAGAAGGTTGAAGGGGTGATCTGATCGAGGTGTTTATCATGATGAGGGGATTGCATAGGGTGGCTGCAGAGAAACTATCGGGGGAGAATCCAGGAAAAAAAAAGGGGGCATCATCTCAAAATTAAGGCTCGGCCGAGTAGGAGTGAAATCAGGAAGCATTTCTTCACGCAAAGGGTAGTGGAAATCTGAAACTCTCTTCCCCAAAAAGCTGTGGATGCTGGATCAATTCAAATTTTCAGGACTGAGGATGGATAGATTTTTTGTTAAATCAGGGTATCAATGGATGGGGTTAAGGTACAGATCAGCCATGATCTAATAGAATGGCAGAACAGGCTCGGGAGGGCCTGAATGGCATACTCCTATTCTTATGTTCCTATGTTCCTTCCATTTGACGTAGCTCCTTATCACGTGATGAAGAGGTTTCAAAGTGCTTCACAGCATATACTGTAAAGTGGTACGTACGGCTGTATATTTTTGGGCGAATGCAGCAGCCAACTTGTGCACAGCAATCTCCTTCAAACAGGCACAAAGTGAATAACCAATTTTATTTGGGGGATTTTGCCCAGGGAGAAACTCCTATTTTTTTTTAATAGTAACATGAGATCTTTAACATCTTCCTGAACGGGCAGTGAGACATTGGTTTACACATCTCATCCGAAGGACACCTCTGACAATACAACATTCCCCTATCACTATAGCAGAGATTACATGGGTTCCAAGTTTTGACATGCAGCCTTCTTACTTAGAGGTGAGAGTGCCAGAAACTGAGCCGGGTTACACTTGATAGGACGCTGTGGAGTCAATCAGCACGTTACCACCTCCTTGGAGTGGGGGCAGTCAATGCATCACCCGTACTCCAAGGGAGTCAGAGTGTTGTTCTCACACTTGAGGTCAGCCAGTGGGTCACACTCACTTTTTGGGGAAGGATGGAAAATGGAGAGATGGTCATCTTGTTATGCTTAGCCCTGAGGGTCAGACTATGTAATGCTTTCACCAAGGGGTGTCAGTCAGTCCATAATAGCACACCTGGGATGTGTAGTGCCAGAAGTGTGTGTAAAAGGGCAGTGTATAATCGTCAATCGTTGGAGGGCGTGAGTTGGGATAAAAGTTGAATATTATATCTGCTGCTGCAAGACTTACAAATTTACTTTTTATTGTATTAAACATTTTGAGAGTATAATGTGCCTGAATGTCAGGGATGAGAGGCTACAGTTGTGAGGAGAGACTGGAGAGATTATGTCTGTTTTCACTGGAGAAGAAAAGATTGAGAGGAGACCGATTGAGGTGTACAAAATGATGAGGGTTTTTGACACGGTAAATATGGAGAAGGTATTTCCACTGCTCTGGGAGTCAGTGACAAGGAGGCAGAGTTAAAACATAGTTACAAGAGAGCGGAAGGAGAGTTTGGGAGAATTGTTTCACTTGAAGAGTTGTTGGGATGTGGAATACCTGCTATGTTGTTGGGATGTGGAATACCTACTATGTGGAGTCCCGTAGCTCAGTGGTACGCAAGCGAGAGACCTGGGTTGTATTCCCAGCAGGGCGAAATGTTGGGCAAGTTTCCTTACTCCACACACCTCAGTTTACTTAGCAGTAAGTAGGAACCCGGTTGTTAAGTCAATTGGCGGATCGCTTTTCTGGGGATAATAATCCCTCAAAAAAAAATTCAATTTGGTCACGACTGTTTGTGGGACACTGCTGTGAGCAATTGGCTGCCGTGATTCGCCCACAAATATTCAGTCAATCCACTTTACAGTATATTCCGTGAAGTACTTTGAGAAGTCTAGAAGACGTGAAAAGCACTATATCAAATGCAAGGATTATTATTATGTAAGATGGTAGGTGGTGCCTTGAGTCATCAAAGTGAAAGGCGCTATATAAAGGCAAGTTGTTGTTGTAGAGACACAGCCCATAGTTCAACAGGGCAGTAGACAGGTCATCTAGGCAGGCTGCAGACAATTTAAAACTTGCAGCTCAGATCCTGTCCTGCACCATAAGCCCATCATCCCATCCTCTCTCTCTCATAAGCAGTAGGTGGTTCTACTTCAAGCACTCTGGGACGCGACCCCGCATGAAGGATGCTATATAAATGCTAGTTGTTGTTGTTGGTAAGGAATGGGTATAGGGATAAGACAAGGCAGTGAGTAGGGTTGAATGAACAGGTTGCTCTGAGAGCCAGTCTAGACTCGATAGGTCGAATGACGTGCTTTCTATGCTGCAAATTTCTATGATTCTATGGATATTTCTTCTCAAGAATATCTATAAAAGTTAGAGTAGTTAGGCCAAGCTGTTTGCGTTGAATGCATTGTTCTTGGCCTCTCCACAAGTGCAGTTGCTTCATACATAAACTGAGCAGCAGTAAGCACATATTGGAACTGCATCGTTTCTAATCTGAATTTTCCAATTGCCTCTTTCAAAAGGAATATGAAGGGGATCGGAATGAAGCTGGTGAGAGACATGGGCATGGGAAGGCAACGCTGCCTAATGGTGACACGTATGAAGGAGAGTACGAAAATGGCAAGCGAAATGGAATGGTAACTTGCTGCAGCTTAGCTGAGTGTTAGAACTACCATTATTGTACAGAGATTGCTTCCTCATTTGTCTGTTTAGTATTACTGAGTGGTGAGGCCAATTGTAGCACTATATCAGCTAGGATCTTTCTGATGTTTAATTACTGAATTTAACACTGCGAATACCTCATAGTTCAAACCCTCAAACATACCTTTGTCACCTCCTGACACGATTTTTCCAATCTGCTGGTCAGCCTCCAAGTTCCATCCTCCACAAACTCCAGTCACCCAGAACTCTACATTCCATGTTCTCTCTCACAACGGTTCTTCCTGAGCCAATCACCCCAACCTCAGCTCCGCTGGGTCCATATTATACCATCAGATCAATTAAAGACTCTTGTCTTAAGCTTCAAATGGCTCCACAGCCTTGCACTACCCTATCTCTCTGATCTGCTGCAACCTTACCACCAACTCTTGTCTGCTTTTTGCCCCTGCTCTGTCCCACCATCATAAATTAGACTTCAGATAATTTGTTCCACCCCTTAGAACATTCCTGAAATCCCGCATTACACCTTCCACTCAATATATCTGTCACCCATTATCCTGTGTTTGTGCTTTTGAATTTTGAACTCAGGCCACACATTGGACGAAAGTCGAATCTTGTGGAACTTGACACCTATCCTCTGGTGGAAACCTTGTGTCTAATTACATTTGTTAAATCCTTAACCTTCTTTGCAGGGAACATACAGATTCAAGTCCGGAGCTCGCTATGTTGGCTTGTATTCTAATAACAAGAAGCATGGTCAGGGGATATTCTATTACCCGGATGGCTCTAAGTATGAAGGTAATGTAGTCTTTTCATTATTATCTTATTGGGAGATGAAAGCTTTTAAACTTCCTCTTACCCCACCCACATACACATACACACTTCTGGATAATGGTAGTTCCAATGGAGATGGATAAGGGAGGACAGGCAAGGAGGATGGAGTAACAAAAGCAGCAGAGTGGTCAGGAGCACAAGTAGACAGAGGAAGCCTTAGTCACAAAGCGAGAGTACGTTGTTGATGACTTTGGTGAGGGCTTTCAGTACTGCGGACAGGACAGAAGCTAGACTGCAAGGGCTCCATCAGGGAGTGGAGGGAAAGTGAGCGGAGTTGAGTGATTTTAGATGGTTAGGGTAGGTATGTGACATTGCGACATACTCCATACGGGCCTGCTGCTCAAACCAATCAGTGCTGATGGATTGTAATGGGATTAAAATTGTGAACAGCTGCAAAAATCTAATAAAATGGCAGGCTGAATAGCTTCTCTGTTCCTATTCCTCTCACACATCCTTCTCGTATCTCTGATATTCAGGAAACTGGGTGGATGATCAGCGGAATGGAGAAGGATCTTATTTCTATCCTAATGGTGATGTTTACAATGGAGATTGGGTCAGTCACCAAAGGTATAGCCAAACCACTTTTGTGAAGCCAGCAATCGTAAAATCCTATTTTCCCTTTTATTGAATTCCTTATCTATCCAGTCAATTGTCCAATTAGATATTTCATTCCATCTTTTATAATAGCAGCTCGTGGCTAAGCAAGACCTGACTTTAAAAACACATGCAAAAGTTATTTGAGGATTTTTGACTACTTTTCTCTGTGTATATTCTGTGTGTGTGTATATATATATATACACTAGAAGACGTGAAAAGCGCTATATCAAATGCAAGGATTATTATTACTATTTTACTTAATTGAAAGTTTTCTGCAAGGCATGGACAGGGAGTCTACACCTACAAGCAGTGTGGCTCCACATATAAAGGAAGTTGGGTTGGTGGAAAACAAGCAGAGGCTGGAGAGCTGATCCATATTAACCACAGATACCAGGGCACCTTCCAGAACAACAATGTAAGTACAATATTGTACACTAGCTGTACCCGTTGCAACTATGCTTGCAACCAAAGGATCCAATATGGAATATAGATTAATGCACAGACAGACACACATTTCATCTTTATCTAGACTCCTGTGGGAAGACTCCTTTTGGGAGGACTCGGCACTTTAAAAATCTAATTTTGTTGTTGTTGCCGCGGCTTAGCTTCGTCTGCGTTCTTTATTTTGTTCTTGGCTATATGTGTATGCTCTGGGACGTAGGTGCTCTGTGACGCACGATGCCACAGCGCCACTTTGACTCGGCGGCCACCAGGTGTAACTGCAGCAGAAACGCAATATTTTAAATAATCATGAACGATAGTAGATAACCGAAAGCAAATATGCCCATATCACTGGACGGACGGACCATATCACTGGACCCACGCACGCACACACGCAGTTGATTCAGGAACAAATTACATAGATTTCTGTTAGGAAATAATATCTCAGGATATGCTATATAGTTTGGGACGTGACATGTCCATGCGACTGCCAGGAAAGTATAAGGTGAACTGGCAAACCCTGGTCTTCTTTTGCCTGCTAAATTGTTATGTTCATGAGCAGATTGCCCGCCTAATAAGGATAAGAAGTGATTGCTGAAAACCTGGAACGAATAATTGGTTCATTTAATCATTTCCAAAATTGTCATGTTTCTTGCCGGAGGGCCAATGAGAGCATGGAATGCAAGGACAGCTCTAATAAAGCGTTTCTGATTGATTTTTTTTCTTGTAGCCTATAGGACCAGGAAAGTACATTTTTGACATTGGCTGCGAGCAACATGGTCAATATATACAGACAGAAGAGGTGAGTCCTAGGCACAGGAGAGACTAAAGAGAACTGAATTAACTTAAGGTAAAACACAAGAACATAGTCATAGAACTGGGTCTAGGAGATTTTGGAAAGCAGGTAGAGGAAGGCAGAATAATTTTACAATCGAGTTCCACAGGGTGGTGCTTGAATGCTCAGCCTCTGCGGTACGAGGCTGGAACCATTTTTACAGTCAGGGTGGATCATGGCTATGAATGGATTTGAAAATTAGGATGAGTTTCTTGAAATTGTTGCAGTATTGGAGAAGGAGCCTCTGTAAATTGGCAAGGACAGGAGTGAAGGTACTTCTGCACTGCAGATCCTGGGCAGCTGTGAGGTGTATGGGGAAAAGGTGGGTAAATTGTTCTTTCAAAGAGCCAGCCAAAGGCCTTCTTCTGTGCTTTGATGGTTCTTAGGCTGAGTCTTGACACAGGGAGTGGAGGTAGATGCATAACTTTCGATGTTACCAAAATGTGATGAAGCAGTTAAAAAAGCAAAGACAAGCTTGTGGCAGAGTATCTAGGATTTATTTTCTTCCATTCATTGCAACCTATTTATGCAGCAGGTTTCAAAGAAGAGCAAAGAGAAACAGCCCTCAAAGTCAGCCCCCAGCCCGAGCTTCCGACCATCCCCGATTGAGGTGGATTGATGTCGCTGGAGGCTAGTGTTGCATGGGATTGCCTGAACTGTTACTCTGTGTACTGATTGCATGTTGCATGGCTCTCTGAAGCATGGGATGTAGCGATCATCTAATGCAACATGCACATCAGGTCAATTTCTTCCTCCACTCCTAATCCTTTGACCCCCTATTTATTTGTTAAACCATCTGTGGCCTCTGTTTGATATTAGTTGCTATGTTACTATTTCAACTGGACATAATTGAAATGATAAAACATGGTGAAATCTACGGTTCTCAGTGGAGTAAACTCATAGATGTAGCTGTTGATGTCTGCTGTTAGATATCATAAACACTATTAACAAATATAATTTCTCTTCACACTAAAGAAATTGCAGACTGCAGAGTAATATCACTTTACTTAAGTTACTTTTTTTAAAACCACCTTCCTCCTCATAATGGTTTCCCCTCAGTATCCGATCTTGATAATAATAATAATAATAATAATCCTTGCATTTGATATAGCGCTTTTCACGTCGGGAGGACGTCCCAAAGCGCTTCACAGAACACACTGTAAAGTGAATTGACTGTATATTTGTGGGCGAACGCGGCAGCCAATTGCGCACACAATGTCCCACAAACAGTCGTAGATTGAAAATGACCAATTTAATTATTGTTTTTGGTTTTTTGGAGGGATTATTATTAGGCGTGTGGAGTAAGGAAACTTGCCCAAGGTTTCGCCCTGCCTGGAATTGAACTCAGGTCTCTCGCTTGCAAAGCGAGTGCTCTAACCACTGAGCTACAGGACTTGATGTCAGCCTGGCTCATTTGGTAGTGCTCCAGCCTCTCTGTTAGAAAGGTGTGGTTGAGACCCACTTTGAGATTTTGAACTCAGGCTAGGCTGAGACTCCAATACAGTGCCGGGGGTGCACTACATTGTCAGAGTTGCTATTTTTTGAATGAGACATTAAATCTACCTCGTGTCTGTTTGTTCGGGTGGAGGTTAACGAACCAATGGCATTATTTAAAAAAAAGTTTTTCCTGGTGTCCTTGCCAAGAATTACCCCTCCAAAAAAAGATAATTTTACAGGGGTTATAATACATTCCAAAATAATAATAAGAATTTGGTCACTCAATTCACAACTGTTTGTGGGACACCGCTGACCGCAATAGCTGCCGTGCTTTGCTACAAATACACAGTCCCTACACTTCACAGTAACTTCTGTGAGGTACTTTGAGAATTCACAATGATTGATAAGACACTTTATCAAATGCAACAATCTTTATTATTATATAAATTTAATGTTCTTAATTTGTGAGCTAAACAACTTAGCATCAGTAGTGTACTGAACCAAGCTGAATTCAGTCATATCTTTATTCAACACTCGCACGCGGGCACTTCACAATATATAGTGGTCAGAAGCAAGATAGTCCATGGTTGTTTTTAACTCCTCCATAATCCAACATCCAATTGCACCAGCTAAGATCTGCTAACTCAGCAAAAAACAGGAATCAAAATGCAGCCTACTGGCTATAATTTCACTATCACTCTGGACCTGGGAGATTGGGAGGCTGCTGATGTTTAAGAGTTTTAAACTATAATTGCTCAAAACTGACCTGGGAGAAGGCTTTGGTGTGTTTTCTGTCCCATATCCTCGTTAGTGCACTGGTGACTGTCACTGGGACTGGGAACCATGCCATATGCAGAAGTCCTTTGGTTTCTTTTCACTAATAGTACATGTTGTGTACTGTGATGTTCTGCAATGAGTGGAGAGGGGTGGGGGGGGGGGGCAGAGTGCTCCATGTTATTACAGTTGTTACTTGTCTATCTGTGATAGGAAAAGATAGATGAAGAGATGGAAGATGATGAAGATTCGGTAAATGTTACTGTTCTGAAGTGGAAGGCTGAGACGCTTACAGGATTAACAACGTACTCGCCAGGTGAGTCTGCCCTTCCATGTTTTCAGCCTTCATAGCTCCAAATCAACATCTGTCAAACTGGTCTGATTGAACCTGACATAAGGTGTGTAAAGATCACTGAATCCCAATGGATCTTATAGATGAGTTCTAAGTCATTAATTGGGTGAGCACCAGCTGTACTTTTTGCTGAGTGAAAAACACTCACCCTCCCAAGAACAATAAATGCGATAGGCACTCACACTCACTTGTCACCTGATTGCTTGTTTATCAGCTTAGTCCAGCTGTGAGGTGTCTTGCTCTTTTCCTAAATCAGGGTCTTTGTTATTCTGAAATCTTGGGCTACATTTCCTGCCATCAGTAACATTAATGCCCACTTTATTACCTAACCAACATTAAGAATAATTGTATTTTCTCTTCCATTGACAGCTAACTAAAAGAATCAAATTGCCTAGATTTACTGACCCACCTCCTCAACCACTGACCCATTTTATAATTTAAGTGATTATTAATGATGATTATAGTTTTGTCCACAAAACATAAAGTCAATTCACTTTACAGTAAATTCTGTGAAGCACTTTGAGACATCAAGAAGACGTGATGTGCTGTATCAAATGCAAGGATTATTATTATAACAGTGGTATAGTTGGGCAGGAAATAAAGAAGCCTTTATTGGGTGGACATGCATTTAATAGCAGTACAGAAAACTGCCTGAAGTAGCATTATGACCACAGAAACAAACCTCATGGTAAGTGATCCTACCCAATAACCGCTGACCCCACCCTGCAGTAAGCAGTTACACTTGCCCCACAGTTGCTACTTCCCCCCCTGCAGTAACTACTCTCCTGCAACTCCCCTCACTTCACCTCCCCAGAATATGGGATGACATGAATAATCACTTAAAGACATGGATTTATCAAAAGAATGCTTTGCTTGATACGATTAATGGTGTTTTTGATAAAATAACATAATATTGATAAAGGGAATGCAGAGGATGTTGTGTATGGACTTTCAAAAAGTGGTTGATAAGATTTTAAGAGGAGGCTGTTGAAAAAGTTAAATGCATGGTAATAATGCATTTGCTCTTTCCTCTCACTCCCTCCATGAATCCCTACAATCGGGTATCCGCGCTGCCCACAGCAAGGTTCTGTCCTTGACTGGTTCAGGCCCTACCTTTCACACCGCCTCCACTTTGTCGCGGCAAACGGTTTCTCCTCCAGCCCCCGCACTGTCTCGTGTGGTGTTCCTCAGGGCTCTATCCTTGGTCCCCTCCTCTTCACCCTCTACATGCTCCCCCTTGATGACGTCATCTGCAGACATGGGGTAAATTTCCACATGTATGCGGATGACACCCAACTCTACCTCTCTGCCTCCACCCTGAACTCCAGGACTACTGAGGTCCTGATCAATTGCCTGTCCGACATCAAGTCCTGGACGAGGGCCAACTTTCTCCAACTCAACGTCAGCAACACCGAGGCCCTCTTGATTGGCTCGTGCCAGAGCCTCCGCACCTCAGGCGCTGGCAGCATCAGCCTCCATGGCTGCACACTCAACCTCACTAAGCCAGTCAGGAACCTGGGTGTCTTGTTTGACCCTGAATTGTCCTTTCTGCCCCACATCCGTGCCATGACCGACACTGCCTACCACCACCTCCGCAATATTGCCATTCTTCGCCACTGCCTCACCCCTCAGGCTGCCGAAACCCTCACCCATGCATTCGTCACCTCGAGGCTTGATTAAGGGAACTCCCTCCTCATCGGCCTTTCCAACTCTTCCCTTCACAAGCTGCAGATCATCCAAAACCCTGTAGCTCGTGTACTCTCGTGCACCAGACTCCGTGACCCCATCACTCCCACCCTCGCCCGACTCCACTGGCTCCCCATCCTCCAGAGGATTCCGACATTCCATTGCCAAGCATGTTACCTTGCTTGAGAGCCCGCTTATTTCCCCCCGGTCCCCCCAAGCAGGATAGTCATTAGTTGGTCATTCAACATTCGACAAGCGCAGGTTTGAGCCTTCACTAGGTGGATGGTAGGTACCAGAAATGCCCTGCAAGCTTCCTGGTGGGCAACACATCTCAGCATGATCTCAGTAAATACCATCACATCTTAGTAAACTTCTCTTCCTTCCCACTTGATCAATCATCTTTTCCCTCCTCAATCCCCTTAGAACCAAGCCCCTCAGCTCCCACCTCCAGCTTAGGTGACAAGTAAGCACTCTCAAGTGCTGTTAGGCATTCTCCCGACATGAAAGGCATCGTATTAATGTAAATTTGTAATGTATTTGTTATATGATGCTTATGAGAAAGATGCTCTACAAGTGCATGTTGCGTAATCCACCTTGATTGGTCTGGACAGAGGTAAGCTGCTGCTCAAGCTCCACACTTCCAATTGGTGGAACCATCGCTCAGTGGGTAGGAATGTGTGTCTGAGATGTGAGCCGGAAGATGGTGGCAAAGCTCTCACGCATTTCATGCTGAGCCGTGCTGTCCCACTACCAAGTGAGGGCTCAAACCTGCACTTGTTGAATGTCAAATGATAAACTTGTGACTATCCTTTTGTGGGTGGTGTGGGGAGGAAGGTAAGCAGTGTCTCCTTGGAGGTGAACTGACTCCAAGATGACATGCTTGGCAACATAATGTTGGAATTGAGACTACTCTCTGTTGTGGTTTCAGTAGTCCAGTTCTAGAGTCAGGTGGATTCTGCAGTATTCCAGGGCACTGCTGATGACAGCATAGGCTCAATGGCTCATTGGCAAGATAAGTCACTGGGGAAGGGATTCTTCCCGCTCAGTTCCTGCTAACCCGGTAAACCAAAGCCCTAATGGGCATCTATCTTCACAAGCAACACTCTGGGGTCCTTGAGGCTTGCTCTTGCCAACCTGCACTTAATGCTCTCTTGAAGCAGGATGTGCCTATCCAGAGAGAGTGTGCATTCATTCCAAACCATGAGAATTTCCATATATAAGTGGGATACAAAATGCTGTGAAAACATGGAACACAATTCTTTACAAGACCAACACGCAGAATAGTACAAAGGAAATAATGGATAAATACTTGGGAAGTAGGGTATTGAATGATGTATAAAAATTGAAATGGGACTAATAATATAAATAGTGATGATTTAATTAACATGGATCAGGCTGGATGGGCTGAAGAGCCTATGCAGGTGACTTCATGTGAGCGCTAAGACAACATCAGCAGCCATGTATCAAAGTTAGCACAATCTGTTCTCAATCAATGTCCATACACATGAATTTCCCAGCAAGAAGGTCACTGAACAGTGATCAGGAGTCTGACTTGTCTCTAGCCTAGGGATTCTGAGGTCAGTTATGACTATCTGCAACGTAGCAGAGATATGTAACTCAACAAAGACCTGTAATTGAACCAGCGAATCCTGATCTCTATTGTTCAGCACCACTATGGTGTGGTATCTGTATAAATATCAATTTGTATTGTATAACCATCCTCTTTTATTCTAACAGCATTGAATGCTGATACGAAGGTGGAAATCAGTTTGGTTGATTTAGAACCTAAGACTTCAACGGATGAAGTTAGGCCGTCTGTCAGCCTCACAAAAGAAGCACAAGGTTTTATTAGCCCAGGTGGCACTGTTGGAGGCAACATTAGCCCACGTGGAGGCAACATTAGCCCAGGTGGCACTGGTGGAGGCAACATTAGCCCACGTGGAGGCAGCGCTACCCCAGGTGGCACTCGTGGAGGCAGCACAACCCCAGGTGGCACTGGGCCAGGTAGCGTTACACCCCGTGTAGAAGATGAAACCAAATTGACCAATGACTGAAATCTGACCGCTTTACCAAACAGCAGTAGCAGACTGCAGGATTGAAATATGAGGGTTGTCACAGATTTACTGTGGCAAAAATACATGAAAGAGCAGCAAAAAAAAGAAGCTAAGCAAGCAGCTGAATTGATGTTTGCATTTGATGTTTGCTGCTCTTAGCATTTGTTGTTTGCTGTTTTAATAGTTTCATAGCTGTAGTGTGTAAGATGGTGTGTGTGTAATGTATAAGTTCAGCTAAATTCATTTTCTCAAAAATAAACATTTGCTAACCACTGCTGCAAGTGAGTCACTGTCCTTTTGCAAATGCTTTTTTTGGTCAGTCGCATGCGGAAACCCACCCCTTTGCTCCAAGAGTATCCAGAACCGTATTCTCAATATGTGTTGTTAGCAGGTTAAACTCCAGCAGTATACCAACACACAATGTGGGGGGCAGCAAGCCTTGGCTTTCATTAATTTGCACTGAATAATCTCCAGAATTAGGTAAGCAGGGTGAATCCCGAGAGAGAGCGAGAGAGAGTGCACATTCCATTCTAGAAACGGAATTACCATGAGTGGTTGGCTTAAAACTATACAAACTTACAACACAGAGGAAGGCCTCTGCTCAATACTCTTTGCAAGAAAAGAACACCACTCACCCAAATACCTAATACAATAGACAGATAGCCCACCCCCTCGTGGAGGTATCAAGGCGTCCCTTCCTGCCTCCTCCAACTACCTGGAGCAGTTACATGGAGAGGCCAGTCTCCTCTATGCTATTCCTTTTCTATAGGATGATGAACCACTGTTCTATTTTCCGCTGTTCCCTCTTTACTGGGAGACCCTGACAGACAATGTCAAATACATTATGCTCTTTGATTACCGGGTGAGCGCCACTTATACATATATACATGCATTGTTTGGAACACTGTTATATCACTCTTATTGTCAGTGCCCCCGATACCTTCCTCCACAGACTAGGGACCACAGTAGGTGGGAATGTAAGGCCTATGTGTGTCCATTTCACTCAGGAGCAGCTCTTACTGGGTCCAAACCACACATTTCATTTCTCATCCCTCCGTACTTTACCCCAGATGCAGTTAAAACACCCGTCCATGGGTTCATCACCTCCCAACTCGACTTTTCAAATGCCCTCTTCGCCGGTCGCTCCAGCTCCACCAGGCACAGGATCAAGCTGATCCAAAACTCCCCCACCCGCATTCTCACCAGTTCTAAACTCCATAGCCCCATCACACCAGTCCTAGCTGGGCTCCACTCGCTCCCTATCTCTGATCGGATCGATTTCAAGATTCTCAAACTTGCTTTCAAATCCTTTCATGCCCTATCACCTCCCTACCTCTCCTACCTGCTTACCCCACAACTGGCTGCCTCCTCTCAACTGGCTCCAGCTTCCTGCATGTCCCTTGTGTCCTCCGTTCCACTATTGGCAGTTGCGCTTTCTGCCACTGTGCCCCGAAAATCTGGAAAACTTCCTCTATCCATCTGACTTGCCCCTTCCTTCTCCATCTTCAGGTCGCACCTGAAGACCTTCCTCTTCTGTGCCTACAGTTACCTCCCCCTGGCTCGGTGTCGAACTGCGCCACTGCCAAGTGCTCCGGAATATAAGAGATCGGATGGAGACAATCAATATGTTGGAGTAATAATCCAAAATTTATTAAGTAATACAAATAGCCTAACTTATTCTTAAAACTGAGACCATCGATCCAGTAAAATTGATATTGATTCCACTGGGAAGCGTGTTGACCCCTCTCCGATAACTCCAAAGTTACATCTTTCTTTTATGTGTTTCTAACTCCATCTCCCCTTGTCAGAGAGATAGTCCCCACAGTTCGCAGGCTGATAGCAATCTTGAGCAGCTTCTTTTCGCGTGGGAAAATAACTGATAAGGAGAAAGAAATGGACAGCTTTTTGGGAGGATTCTGCCATCTCCCTGTTTCTTAGTCTTGAAATAAAGCAGATGTCCATGAGTGCACTTCTCCTTCTGAGCCCTCTTGTTTTCACGTCTGTGCTCAAGGACAAGATTACTCAAGTCTTGGGTGGGAATATGACATGGTACCCAGGCACCGAACAAGGGAAAGTTATCAGAATCTGACCTCAGCTGCGGTCAAGCCAATATATATAACCGTTGAGAAATCGAACAGTATTTTGGTAACGTGGCGTTCGATACCACCTGTGGTAGTGGAGTCCTGTGGCTCAGTGGTTAGAGCACTCACTTTGCAAGTGAGAGACCTGAGTTCAATTCCAGGCAGAGGGCGAAACCTTGGGCAAGTTTCCTTACTCCACACAGAGCCTAATAATAATCCCTCCAAAAAAAAAAACAATAATAAATTGGTCATTTTCAATCCATATGACTGTTTGTGGGACATTGCTGTGCGCAATTGGCTGCCGCATTCGCCCACAAATATACAGTCAATTCACTTTACAGTGTGTTCTGTGAAGCGCTTTGGGACGTCCTCCCGACGTGAAAAGCGCTATATCAAATGCAAGGATTATTATTATTATTATTATTATTACCTGTGGCGGCTTCGGATGGGTTTGGGTGATGATGGCGGTGGTGGTGATGGTGGAGGGGGCGGGGCCGGTGATCACCGGTTGCCATGGGAACCAGTACACCCCCACCCATCCCCCCGCCCGCCCCGCCTACTCCACGCTTCGGTCGACGTGCGCAGGCGCGGGGCGGCCGCCCCGCCCCCTTCCTGCCTGCCCGCCCTCCTTCCCAGAGTTCCCGGCGAGAAGAAGATGGCGGCGGCCGCGGCCGCGGAGCTGCAGTTCGCGCAGAGACTCGCGTCCAACGAGAAGCGCTGCCGGGACCGGGCGCTCAGCAAACTCCGCCGCTACCTCAGCGCCCGCTCGCAGCCGTCCTCAGGTAACCTCGGCCCCGCCTGTCTGCGTGGCTGTCGGTCTGTCTGTCTGCCTCCGCCCCGCCCCACCCCCTCCCCCACCCCCCTCCACGGGGACCTGGCGCACAGGGCCTCGGCTCCCACGCACACGTGGGTTTTGTACGGCAGCGCCGGCCCGTGGAGCGGGGGCAGCCCTGGGCGGGGAGGAGGAGGAGGAGTGGTGGTGGTGGGAGGAGGAGGAGGAGGAGGAAGGGGGAATCTTTGTGTGGGGGGAGGAGCAGATCTCAGAGATGAGTGTTTTGAGGGTCTCGGGGTTTAGTGGTATTCAGAATGGGACTAAGATTGGCCCTGATTCCCCCCCACCCCGGTAACCCCTGATCCCCCCCCACACCCCCCCCCCACCCCGGTAACCCCTGATCCCCCCCCCCCATCCCGGTAATCCCTGGTCCCCCACCCCCACCCCGGTAACCCTTGATCCCCACCCCCCCCCACCCCGGTAACCCCTGATCCCCCCCCCCCCATCCCGGTAATCCCTGATCCCCACCCCCCCCCCACCCCGGTAACCCCTGATCCCCACCACCCCCCCCACCCCGGTAACCCCTGATCCCCCCCCCCCCCCATCCCGGTAATCCCTGGTCCCCCACCCCGACCCCGGTAACCCTTGATCCCCACCCCCCCCCGCCCCACACCCCGGTAATCCCTGATCCCGCCCCCCACCCCGGTAACCCCTGATCCCCAACCCCCCCACCCACCCCGGTAACCCCTGATCCCCACCCCCCCCCCCACCCCGGTAACCCCTGATCCCCCACCCCGGTAACCCCTGATCCCCCACCCCACCCCGGTAACCCCTGATCCCCACCCCCCACCCCGGTAACCCCTGATCCCCACCACCCCCCCCACCCCGGTAACCCCTGATCCCCCCCACCCCGGTAACCCCTGATCCCCCCCCCCACACCCCCTCCCACCCCGGTAACCCCTGATCCCCACCACCCCCCCACCCCGGTAATCCCTGATACCCCACCCCGGTAACCCTTGATCCCCCCCCCCCCCACCCCGGTAACCCTTGATCCCCCCCCCACCCCGGTAACCCTTGATCCCCCCCCCCCCACCCCGGTAACCCTTGATCCCCCCCCCACCCCGGTAACCCTTGATCCCCACCCCCCCCACCCCGGTAATCCCTGATCCCCACCCCGGTAATCCCTGATCCCCACCCCGGTAACCCCTGATCCCCACCCCGGTAACCCCCCACCGGTAACCCCTGACTCCCCCACACTGGTAACCCCTGACCCCTCCCCACCCTGGGAACCCTAACCCCTCCACACATTGGTAACCACCGACGCCCCAACCCACCCCGGTAACCCCGGCCCCCCCCCCACCCCGGTAACCCCTGACTCCCCCCTCCACCCCCGGTGACCCCCCCCCACCCTGGTAACCCCCCCACCCAGGTTATCCTGAGTCAAAGCAACACCAGTGGGAGGAATGACAGATGTCAGAATCATACCCTGAATACTAAAAGGCATTATTTTACAGTTGGCTTCACTCGAGAGGAGCTACTGAAGATATGGAAGGGAATCTTCTACTGCATGTGGATGCAGGACAAGCCCCTCCTACAGGTCAGCCTGAAATCCTGTCATTTAGTTTAAGCCTTTGTGTGGGATCCTTGCAATGCCATTCAGCCAACATCTGCTCCACGTGTAATCTTGTGCAAGGCTCTCTCTGGTAGCGTGAGTTGGGGATGTGAGAGTCTGGTCCTGGATATATATGCGTTTCAGGCCTGCGTGTGCTAGGTGTGTATGACTTACATAGTACATCCAGGTTTGACTGCACCAACTCCCTGCTCACTGGACTTCCAAGCTCTTCCTTCCCAAGGCTGCAGATTATTCAGAACTCTGCAGCTTGTGGCCTATCCCGCAGTAAGCTCCGTGAGCTGATCGCCCTCATCCTTCGCTCCCCGTCCCCAGAGAGTAAAGTTGAAGGTCCTAATCCTCACTTAAGTCCTTCATGGTCTTGTTCCTCCCTATCTCTGCGACCTACTAAACCTTTTCCAACTTATGTGCCTCCTCCACTTGGCGGGCACTGGCCATGCCGCCTCGACCGCTCCTTTTCCTCTTTCAAGACCTTTTCCATCCTGCCTTCGGTCTTCCTACCTACACCCTTCTTGATTCCAACCCTGGCTTAAGTGCAACCCCTTCCCTTCCTAGAGCCCTAAAATATCCTCCCGATGTGAAAGCCGCTGCATAAATTGCAATTTGTTGTTGGTGTGTGTTGGGTGTGTAAGTGGGGGTTGTCATTCACGGTGTGTATGTCTAGTTCTGGATGTTTAACAGAGAGAACAGTCGAGAGGCTAAGTGTTTTTTTTGGTAAACCGGAGATCAGAATCCAACCCAATCACCGTGCTTAAGAGTATCCAAACCAAGCTGAAAATTCCATGCATCCCACCTGTACATGGAAATTCCCGAGATAGATTGTTGGAGCAGAATGCGCACTCTTTCACTTGGAGGGACGCATCCTGCTTATGTAATTCCAGAAAGTGAAATGTAATTTTGTATTGTATTGTATCAAGTGCTGTGTGTAAGTGTGTGTCTTGGTGCTGCGTGAGTTGGGGCCTCATGTTCTGGCTCCGCTCTGGTAGTTTAATCCTATCAGGAGCATGGGGTTAGGTTTGAAATGACTATTTGTGAAGCTCACCAAACCTCTTCTGCTCTTGTGTTCCAGGAACAATTGGCAAAAAACATTGCACAGCTTGTGCATGCATTCCAGAACCTGGATGCCAGTAAGTTCGCTGTGCGCAGCTCCTGATGGCTTTGGAGTGTTATTGAGCTGCTATGTGTGTGTGTGTGTGTGTGTGTGAGAGGGGTGGTGTGGGGAGAGCTTCCACTTGCCAGGTGTATGTGTGTGTGGGTGGGTGGGGTGGGACTTGAGAAGCCTGCCTCTGCTATCCTGTGTTACGGTCCGTTACTGTAAGGAGCAGTGAGCCTGTGATCTGTGAGTGTAACTAATGATCATGTCTAGCTACCGATAACTAGTGGTGATTGAGTCTAATTTGCAGTATTTGTAATGGAACCATTAGGCATCAGTAACCCAGGAGTGTGGGTGCTGACACGCTTCAACTCAAACATGGACTCAGAGAGTGCAAGCGGTATTTCACCTGCCCGCGATCCGCCAAATGTGAATTCTGGGATCAAGACCCTCAGTGTTTATTTTCTCTAACTTACTGATGATGTGTGTGTTGTCGGGTAATGATTATTGATATAAGCGCAACGCTTGTTCACAGCTGACATGATCTGCACCACCGAGTGCACAAGCCTTTAATCTTGCCTGTCTCTGCTTCAGAGTTCCTGTTCATGGAGACCTTCTGTCAGACCATGAACCGAGAGTGGAATGGAATCGACCGCCTTCGGCTGGATAAGTTTTACACGGTGAGGATTCACCCTGAGCCCCAACCCTCGTCCTAGTAACACATTTGTTTGTTGTGGATCTCACACTGCTGCAGTCTACTCAGCTAAAACCTCATAGCTTGCCATTGATAGTGCTGCTTGGCAAGCTTCTCGCTGCTTGTCCAGCTAGAACCATTCTACCCGTTAGGGCATTGATCTGCAGGATTAACAGGAGCCTTGAGTACCTCACACCTGTAGCCCTTACCCCCCTTTCCTGCTAGAAATATACACCGACTGTTACAGCATGGGAACAGGTCATTCAGCCAAATCATTCTGTGCCGGTGTTTGACCGCTACATCCTTCTATTCCCCACTCCTACACCCCTCTATTCCCCTCTCCTACACTCCTCTATCCCTTTCTCCCTCATGTATGCATCAAGTTTCTTTTTAAGTGCTTGATACTTTTTGCTTTAAACACAACTTCCAAGAGTGAGTTCCACATTTATTTTGGTTAACCAGGTATCTGTCTCAAAGCGCTTCACGGGATATAATAATAATAATAATAATCCTTGCATTTGATATAGCGCTTTTCACGTCGGGAGGACGTCCCAAAGCGCTTCACAGAACACAGTGTAAAGTGAATTGACTGTATATTTGTGGGCGAACGCGGCAGCCAATTGCGCACCGCAATGTCCCACAAACAGTCGTAGATTGAAAATGACCAATTTATTATTGTTTTTGGTTCTGGAGGGATTATTATTAGGCTCTGTGTGGAGTAAGGAAACTTGCCCGAGGTTTCGCCCTCTGCCTGGAATTGAACTCAGGTCTCTCACTTGCAAGGCAACTGCTCTAACTACTGAGCTACAGGACTCCACTGTAAAGTGGAATATACTGTAAAGTGAATTGACTGTATACTTGTGGGCAAAACGCAGTAGCTACTTGCGCACAGCAGTGTCCCACAAACAGTCATGGATTGAAATGACCAATGTTATTCTTGTTTTTTTCTTGAGGGATTATTATCAGGCGTATAGAGTAAGGAAACTTGCCCAAGGTTTCGCCCTGGCCGGAAATGAAACACAGGTCTCTCGCTTGCGAGGCGAGCGCTCTAACCTCTGAGTTGCAGGACTCCTACTAATAACTGACACAAGCTCGGCCATACGCCTTCCAGCGAAACAGCACCAGAACACACTGAAGATTGTCTATGCAGCTTTCCCCAAAGTGTTTCTCGTAGCTCGCACGGAAAGTTACAGCAAATTGCTTGGCACGAGGAAGTCCACAAGGTGGCGCTCTTCCCTCCCACTAACTGTGGCTTTGCTGTTTAGCTCATCCGCCAGGTCCTGCGGCAGTTTCTCCAGGAGGTCCGGAGCAGCGGCTGGGAGGACAGGTGAGTGATCCGTGCATCATTTATTCTGCCCGAGGCTGGGCTAACCCATCTGCACGCTGCCCTCTTGCAGGTTGCCTGGGTTTTAACACGTAGCCTGAAAAATTCACCCGCACGGTAGGAATTTTAGTGCTAAATATTTTTTGTGCAATAGACAGTGAATGTCAACAGCAACAACAACAACAACTTGGATTTATATATAGCGCCCGCCACGCCGGACGGCGTCTCAGAGCGCTTTACAGTAACGGATCCCGGGACCGAGCCAGGGGGGAGGGGGGGAAGGTGACCAAAGGCGCGGTCGAAAAGAAAGGTCTTCAGCAAAGACCTGAAAATGGGAAGGGAGGGAGCGAGACGAAGGGAGTGAGGAAGGCAGTTCCAGAGCCTCGGGACATAGTGGCTGAAGGCACGGCCGCCGAGGGTGGAGCGGGGGGACGAGGAGGAGGCCAGACCCGGAGCAATGAGGGCAATGGGTACTGTTTTGAGGAGAGAGGAGGTCAGAGAGGTAGGGGGGTGCAGAGGAGTGCAGGGACTTGAATACGAGAGTGAGGATCTTAAAATCGATCCTCTCTGGGATAAGCAGCCAGTGCAGTATGGCAAGGACTGGGGTGATCGGGGAGCGGAGTTTCATGCAGGTGAGAAGGTAGGCGGCAAAGTTTTGAATGATTTGGATTTTTTGGATGGTAGTGGATGGGAGACCGGCGAAGAGGGCGTTGGAGTAGTCCAGCCGAGAGGTGACAAAGGCATGGACCAGGGTTTCAGCGGGTGAGAGCGGGAGGAGAAGCCATTTGTGCAGACGTACTGCTGGCGGTTTGTGATGTAGAACTCGAACCAGGCGAGTGCGGTCCCACTGAGGTGGATGACGGAGGAAAGGCGGTGGAGATGGATGGTGTGATCGACTGCGTCGAACGCGGCGGAGAGGTTCAGGAGGTCAAGGAGGTAGAGGGGTGGATGGGGGGCATCAATAGTGATGTCAGACTGGTTCATTTGGTGGCTGCCTCACCTTCCGAGTCAGAAAGGTGTGGATTCAGTTCCCGTTTCTGGACTTTTAAGGTCACAGTGCAGTGCTGGGGGAAGAGATCGAGACACAGTGCTGATGGTGCCAGGCTCCAGATTAATCTCTCTTTCTTTGGTTCCAGTCTCGTCAGCCGCTTTCTGGACTGTCTGACAGCGGAGGTGCTGAATCCAGCCGGTAACTCTGCACCCAATGGCGTCCGCTATCATTTCATTGACATCTACCTGGAGGAGCTGGCCACTGTGGGTGCACAGGAGGTAACACAGTGCACAACCCTGGCCTCCCCACACACCCTGTACCACACCCTCACTATTCCCACACACCCTGCCAACCTCACCCCAGGCACCCTGTCAACCTCACCCCAGGCACCCTGCCAACTTCACCCCAAGCACCCTGCCAACTTCACCCCAAGCACCCTGCCAACCTCACCCCAGGCACCCTGCCAACCTCACCCCAAGCACCCTGCCAACCTCACCCCAGGCACCCTGCCAACCTCACCCCAGGCACCCTGCCAACGTCACCCCAGGCACCCTGCCAACCTCACCCCAGGCACCCGGCCAGCCCACACCCCCCCCAGGTACCCAGCCAGCCCAGCCCCCCCAGGCACCCGACCTGCCCACCGCCCCCAGACACCCAGCCAGCCCATCCCCACCAGACACCCGGCCAGCCCACCCCCACCAGACACCCTGCCAACCCACACCCCCAGGCAACCGGCCAGCCCACCCCCACCAGGCACCTGGCTGGCCCACCCCCCCCCACCGGCACCCGGCCAGCCGAGCCCCCCCCCCCCCCCCCCGGGACCCGGCCTGCCCACCGACCCCAGACACCCAGCCGGCCCACCCCCACCAGGCATCCGGCCGGCCCACCCCC
This sequence comes from Callorhinchus milii, assembly GCF_018977255.1. NCBI lineage: Eukaryota > Metazoa > Chordata > Chondrichthyes > Chimaeriformes > Callorhinchidae > Callorhinchus > Callorhinchus milii. The sequence goes on along the minus strand of NW_024704745.1, from coordinate 7,121,408 downwards.
ACCAGGCATCCGGCCAGCCCACCCCCACCCAGGCGGCCTACCACCACACCCAGGTGGCCTATCTAACATGCATCTCAGGGTGGAGGTCTGTGAGGCTGACTCTCCCTGGGGTGGGAGGGGTGGTCAACTTCTTCTCCTGTGTGTCTGTGTGGGGGGTTTCACTGACTTTGACTCCTTTCTTCCTGCAGTTGTCTGCGGAACAGAACTTGAAGTTTATTGATCCTTTTTGTTGCATTGCGGCCAAAACCAAAGAGTAAGTAGGGCGTCCGCTGTCTTTTCTCTCTGCTTTTGGTGGGAACAGGTTTTTCCGGGGTGGGTGTTGCTGTGACGGCGGACACTGCTACACACACTGACCTCTCTTGTTTATTCACCACTCAGCCGGGTCCTGCTGCACTCCATCACACATGGGATCTTCGAGCTGATTGTGGACCAGGCACCATTTGCTGTGGAAGACCTAATGAAGGAGCTGGAGCGCAGTGAGGGGGTCGACGACTCCAGTGAGGACCAAGCTTCTGACAGCGATCTAGACGAGCCCGTGCTGGGCAAATCAGCAGCGAAGCACATCAACGGGGCACGAGAGGAGCTGGCGGAGTCTGAGTGTGAGCCACACCACCTGCAATTAGTGACCCCTCCCCCGCCCATCTCCTCGTGTCTGTTTCAATGTCTAGTTCAAGACCTTTCCTGTTTTCCTGGTCTCTATGCTGTGAATGGCAGGGATGTAGGCAATCCCGGTAGTCAGTCAGTGCACAGAGCTCATCCCAGATTGAGCTGGAAACACAGTCATTTGATGTGTTGGATTTATTCTGCTGCTTCTCCTGTGCTGACTGGCTGGACTCACCTGTATATTTGCATCTAGGCTCGGTGACAATGGGAGCAAAGTCCCCGCTTGACCGTGGGGAAGACGAGGAGGAAAATTTGGATCTGCCGTCAGACGAAGATGTAGGACCTGTCCTTCAGGTGAGAAGACTTCATTCTGTGTGTTTAATAGGTGAAGAGTATAGAGCGTATCTCAGTCCGAACAGTGAGTGACTCTCGACTAAGAGTTATTTAACTTTAAATCCTGCTCGTTTCACACACGGGGCCATTTATTCTTTTGGTTGTGGGTTAGACCTGTGTAGGGGTGGGTGGGGGTTAGCCCTGTGCTGGGTTGGGTGGGGTGGGGGGTTAACCCTCTGTCTGGATGGGTGGGGGTTAGCCCTGTGTCGGGGTGAGCCCTGTATCGGGGTGGATGGGTGGGGGTTAGCCCTGTGCCGGCGTGGGTGGGAGTTATCCCTGTTTCGGGGTGGGTGGGGCTTAGCCCTGCGTAGGCGGGTGGTATGTTGAATGTTCCCAGGTGTAGGGTGGAAGTGGTGTGGGGGCTTGTTGGATGTTGTGGAACTTAGCAGTGACCCCCTGCTGCCTGTGTTTTCCCTGCAGTTTGACTACACAGCGATAGCTGGCCGCCTCTTTGAGCTCGCAAGCAAGAGCAAGACAGCAGCTGCGAACCGGAAGCGCCTCTACAAACTGGTGAAGAAGTGAGTGCAGCATTTGACAGCGCGGTGGCTAGTGTTAGTCTCACTGTGGCTGGTGTGACAACGCCTGTGTTAGTCTGTCACTATAGCTGGTGTGATAGCTCCTTTGTGTGTCAGCTCCTGTGTTAATCTCTCACTGTGGCTGGTGTCACACTTCCTGTGTTAGTCTCTCATTGAGGCTGATGTGACAGCTCCTGTGTTAGTCTCTCACTATAGCTGGTGAGACAACTCCTGTGTTAAGTCTCTCACTATAGCTGGTGTGGCAGCTTCTGTGTTAAGTGTTTCTTTGAGGCTGGTGTGACAGCTCCTGTGTTAGTCTCTCACTATAGTTGGTGAGACAACTTCTGTGTTTGTCTCTCGTTTCGCTTGCTGATACTCACTGGCGCGCTCTCTCCCTCTCTCCTCAGATTCAAGGATTTGGCTGAAGGTGAGATTGTGGACATTGCTGCCCTTGGCCTTTCTCTAGTCCTGGTTTGTTCCACATATCTAGTTTTGAGTTGCATTTTTTTTTAACTGGATCCACTTTCAGGATGCCCTCGACTCTTAAGCTTCTATCCTTCATATTATCTGTCCACTTCCCTCTTGAAACCTACATGGATTTTGCCTCTGCACCTAACTTAGTAGTTCCACACCCAACAACTCTTGAGTTAAAAAGAAAGTTCTCCTAAACTCACTTTTTGCTCTTCTTGTGACTAACAGAGCTTCACTGTGTTGTGCTGTCACTGACTTGGCAGTGTGGGTGGACAGTGTAGAGGGAGCTTTACTCTGTCTCTAACCCTGATCTGGGAATGTGGATGGACAGTTTAGAGGGATGGACAGTGTAGAGCTTTACTCTATCTCTAACCTCTGTCGCTGACCTCACCCTAAAAGGGGCAGCTTCTATAAGCAACTTAGCCGTAGAGTACAGAGAAAGCATGGTTGAAGCCATGGAATGGGAAAGTGTGAGGGTGCCTGGCGATGCATTTCTAACTCTGTCTTGTGCAGGAATCTTCCCACACGACGCGCTCTCTGCGGAGCTCTCCACAGATGAGGACGACGAGGAGGATTTTGAGTGGAGGAAGAGGAAGAAGCGGAAGGCGGCAGCGGAAGAGCGGCAACGAAAAAGTAATGTTTGCACGGGCTCTGTGCTGCTCGCAATGTGTGTACACTGCAGCTCATTGCCCCATTGACAGCATTGCAAATCATTACCACAATTGTAAATTGTCACATTGACACCGCTCTCGACTCTATCCACAAGGTCTATTGAGTATGACCACGCTACCAGTCTCGGATTAACCTCAGCTGGTTAAGACATTCTATACAATTCTTCAACTCAACCAATGTTTACGATGATAAAATAATTCTTGCATTTGACACAATGCCTTTCACGTAGGAGGAGGTCTCGAGCATTCCATAGGATTCACTGTGAAGTGTAGTGACTGTGTAATTTGTAGGCAAATTTAGCGCACAGCAATGTCCCACAAACAGCCATGGAGTGAGTGACTAAAACTGTTCCCACAATCACCATGTTCTGTGTGCAGGTGGCAGCCTCTGGTCTGGTCATCAATCTCTCTGTATGAACCAGGGAGCTATTGGCAGTCAGGCTGTGTAGCATTCTCCCCTCTTCATTTTCTACTGAATTAAATCTTAAACGGTACACCGTATTGAAGTGGCGGGGTCCTGGAGGTTAAATATGAGTGTGATGGTTCATTCCCTTTTGGCGAAGTCTCAACTGTTTCACCTATTACTCCCTAGCCCCTCGCTATATCTCCCCCTCCCCTCCCTGCAGCTGTCTCTAGCATACTGCACAACTCCAGCTTCCCATGCCACTGTCAATGGCTGAGCTTTCACATTCTATATCTCTGACCTCTCCCTTGCTCTCATCTCCATCCAATAGACTTGTCTATCCAAATCTGGTCTTTAAAAACCTGCTTCTTTGACTGCGCCAATGGTCTCCTCCTCAGTGTCAACTCCTGCCTTTGTAAAGCACTCAGACGTTACATAAATGCTAATTATAGTCGATGTGTAATTCTCTTTCCCCACCCACCGCCTAAGGGGAGCCTTCAGAGTTCCGCAAAACCACGGGACTGAAATTGACCCTTTTTGCTCTGTAGAAGAAAGGAAAGAAGAAGATGTTCAGGAAGTGGACAGCCCTCAGCCCCGCGAGGAGCGAGTGGAGGAGTCTGCAGCCCCCAAACAACCAGCGGCTGTCCGGAGAAAGAAAAAGAAGCAGAGAATAGTGAGGAGAGCAAGTGATGGAGCAGAGGTGGTGGTGGCAGCGGTGCCTGGCGGACACGGGACGGAGCAGCGCCCTGAAACGCTCACAATAACAACAGCAGCAACAGCAAAGGTCATCGGGGCGGAGAGCACGCAGTCACCCGCTGAGGCGTCTGGGCACCAGGACTCGGTGCAGGTGGAAACCCAAACCCTCGTCGTGAAGAGGAGAAAGAAGAAGCAGAAGGCGAAGGCTGTGCTGCTGAACGGCAACATTCTGGCCGGAGCCTCAGAGCAGAGCCCGCAGTCCCCAGCCCCGCAGCCCCCAGCCCCGCAGCCCCCAGCCCCACAGCAACACGGCCCCAAAGCTAAGCTTCACCACAAGAAGTTGAAAAGCAAGAGGAAAGTGTCATCGCTGGCGCTCGCTGCCGGCCCCGGGAAGCGGAGAGCACCGCCACTTGGCACCCGCGGGGCCAAGAAGCTGAAACCCCAAAGCAACGTGAGTGTCGACAGCTAGAGCCCAGCCTCCCATCCCCACCCCCACACACACACAGCGCATGAGCCCAGCCCCCCCCAACCACACAGCGCATGAGCCCAGCCACCTCACCCCCACCACCCACAGTACCCGAGCCCACACACACCGCACCGCGCACAAAACCCTCCCACCCCGCTCTCCCCCCGCCACCCCCTCGTGTCCCTGACACCATACGCCAGGACGAGGGGGTGCCTACCAGGTGCTCACCGGGTTTACTGTTTGCAGGGAGACCCCATGAGGAAGGCACAGACCCCGACACCAGACAGCGACTTTGTGACGCTCCAGAGCGCGGCCATACCCAGGTCCTTGTTCCTAAGGAGAGCGCAAGGCGCCAACCACACCACCCAGCCTGGGCACAAGGTAACCATGGTCTCCTCCCTACCTCACTCACACTCTCCCTCCTTCACGCTCCCTTCCTCACCATCATCTCCCTCTTGCCCTCCCTCTCGCCCTCCCACCCCCCCCCTCTCTCTCGCTCCTTCTCACCTGCCCTCCTCTCTCTCGTTTCTCCCCCCACCCCCCTCCCCACACCCTCTTGCCCTCCCTGTCTCCCCCTAGCTCCCTTCCTCCCCCTCATCCTGTTTATCACGCGTTGCAGGTTACAGTCTCGTCTTCTAGCAACAAGAAGGTTCGTTTCGGATTGAAAAACAATACAATGGCAGGTAAGGTCTCTCCCCCCCCCCTCCCCACACACACACACACACTGCCACCCCAACACAAACCGCCCCTCCCCACCCCCCACACACACTGAACCCCCCACACACGCACTGACCCCCTCCACCCCCCACACACACTGCCCTTCACCCCCCACACACACTGCCCCCTCACTCCTCACACACACTGCCCCCTCACCCCCCACACACTGCCCCCTCACGCCACACACACTGCCCCCCCACACACACTGCCCCACACACCTTGCCCCCCATCCCCCACACACACTGCCCCCCTCCAACCCCACACACACACTGAACCCCTCCACCCCCCATACACTGCCCCACACCCCATACACACTGCCCCCCAACCCCCACACACACTGCCCCCCCACCCCCCCACACACACTGCCCCCTCACCCCCCACACACTGCCCCCTCACGCTACACACACTGCCCCCCCCACACACTGCCCCCACACACCTTGCCCCCCCATCCCCCACACACACTGCCCCCCTCCAACCCCCACACACACACTGAACCCCTCCACCCCCCATACACTGCCCCACACCCCATACACACTGCCCCCCCAACCCCCACACACACTGCCCCCCCAACCCCCACACACACTGCCCCCCCACCCCCCACACACACTGCCCCCTCACCCCCCACACACACTGCCCCTCCTCCTCATACACACTGCCCCTCACCCCCACACACACTGCCCCTCACTCCTCATACACACTGCCCCCTCACCCCCCACATACACTGCCCCAACCCCCCACACACACTCCCCCCACACTGCCCACTCCACATTGTTAGTATTAGTGCCCCCCAAGTGACTAGTGTTAGTGCCTCCCCCACCCCAGTGAATAGTGTTAATGCCCCCCCAGTGACCGCTGTTAGTGCTCCCTCAATGATTAGTGTTAGTGGCCCCCCCGTGACTAGTGTTAGTGCCCCCCCCCCCCGCCCGTAACTAGTGTTAGTGGTCCCCCCCCCCAGTGGCTAGTGTTAGTGTGTCCTCCCCCTCCCCAACCGGTGACTAGTGTTATTGCCTGGGAAGTGCTGGTTGCGGCTGAGTTGGGAGTGAGTGCGTAAGATGGCTTCAAAGCTGTGTTATCTTCTCTTGAGCAGAGTTCAAGCGGACGGACAGGAGCCTGCTAGTGAGCCCCGAGGGTACATCCCGCGTGGCGTTTGACCCCCAGCAGAAGCCGCGGTGCGGGGTGCTGAAGGCCCTGGCCTCCCCCTCGCCCCAGTGTGGCCCCCGCCGAGCCCGGCCCAGAGCCAGCGAGTATTTCTGACTCTTTGGCCCCTCGACTGCCAAGTTCTGACTTTCTGTAACCTCCAATGATGGCGTCCTGGAGCTGCTCATCAACCCCGCCCCTTGTTTTACCCCTTGTTTCCCCCGTTCCCCCCTTGTTTTACTCCCTCACCTCCCCTTGTTTTACTCCCTCTTTGTATCCCTGATGTAGAGGGTGTGTGTGAGCCATAGGGAGCGATGGCCTGTGTAGGCTGGTGTGCGGTCGTCACTTTTGCTTTTTAAAGTTCATGATTTGTACAACCACACGCACACCTGTCCCCTGGCAGAGAGAGCTCATATATAGACACACACACACACCTGTCCCCTGGAAGAGAGAGCTCACACACACACACCTATCCTCTGGCAGAGAGAGCCCACATACACAGCTGTCCCCTGGTAGAGCGAGCTCACACACACAAATACACACCTGTCCTCTGGCAGAGAGAGCTCAAATACACACCTGTCCCCTGGCAGAGAGAGCTCACACATACACACACCCCTGTCCGGTGGCAGTGGCTGATGCGTTATGTGCAGCCCCCATCTATGATGTGTCACTGACTCTGAGTCTCATCCCTTCCTGCTGAAAACTCGTGTTTTCAATCTCTTCATACCTACCCCGCGCCCCCACCCCCCCACCCCACACCACCGGCCTGGGAGGAGTGAGCAGGTGTGGTGTGGGACAGATCTCTTTCTCTCTTAAGCTCTACACAACCGGGCCCAGCCTTGAGGCTGATTTCTGCTGTCAGATCGTAGATAAATTGTATAAAAGAAATATAAAGGTTAAAATGATTTACAGAGAGAGGCGTGTGGCGAAGCAGGGAAGCTCTGTTGGTCTCCGCAGTGTGCACTTGCAAGGTTCAGGAAATGTCATGGTCTCCTGGTGTCATAACCGAGCCACAGCACGGGCGCGCTCGTGTTACCCCCTGTTACAAGGAGAGAGATGCGTCAATCGTATGGAAGGGCTTGAGCTCACCTTGGTTGTGCTTGGATTTGCACAGCGACTGTCATGTCAGTGATACTGATACTGTGTATGAGCTGGTTACACCATTCGTTTCTGTTCCGCTTTACAAGGAACCGTTTAAACCCACAAGCGCCCTGTGTTATCAGTCAGTCGCATTAAATCGCTGATTGTTTTCTACAACATCACATTGTCCTTTCTTTTATTTGCAAAAGTGATTTCTGCAGCTGGCACTGGAGTCGCCGGCCGAGCCACAGAAAAGCAACCTCTGTTACAAGGTTTCTCGGCAACAGCCACACAGCAATCTTTATATGCACACAACACATTAATCTTTATGTAACCAGTGGATGAGTTATCAGAGGCTGGTCTGAGACCCTGGGGGAGAGGAAACGACAGTGGCTTTTGCGGGAGTCATTTCAGGCAGGAGGTGAAATTAGTTTTCGAGAAAGGTATGAAAGACACCAGCGCAGGCCAAGAAACAGAAACTCAGGACCAGCGTCTTGACTGCGGGGCTACAGGAGTCTCAGGGCCAGTAGCGCACAGAGACACACACACAAGGAGACACACTCACATAGAGACACTCACAAGCACTGAGAGAGAGACACTTGCATAATGACACTCATAAACAGAGACACTAATGCACATGCATAGAGATACAAACACAGACAGACGCATAGAGATACACAAATTCATAGAGACACACATATAGAGACATTCACAAATACATGGACAGAGGGAGACACAGACAATCGCAACAGCGTGGCCTCTGAGTTGAGCAAAGCCCATTTCCCACATGTACTGACCGTTCCGACCACAGTAACGTTAGATAAACAGCGCGAGAGGCCCACGGGCCAGAAACTACATTGTTTAGCGACAGCCAATTTGCACACAGCAATGTTCCACAAACCGCTATGAGTGATTTGATTTGGAGGATTGTTGGTCAGTTATGGCCCTCTGCGTGTTGAGGGAGACCGGGAGCCGGGCCAGAGAGGCTCTTAATATTCATTCCTCATTTGTAAAGTGTTATTAGTGTTTCTGACACAGATATAACAAATATAGATTTACTAATAGCTCAGATTGTACAACACAAGCACAAATTACAGAAGTGAAATATCTGAAATATTATTCAAATACAAACAGATTTGTAGTTGATTTCACAGACTTGCTGTGGTGAGACTCACTCCGACAGCAAAGCACCACTCCCGTATCCAGCGAGGACCACCCTACCCATCAGGGCTTTGGCTTCCAGGGTTAACAGGAGCTGAGTGGGATGACTCCCTGCCCCCAGTGACTGGTCTGCCCTTCCAGGTCCTGCCGATAAGCCAGGCTGGGCTGTGCTGTCATCAGCAGTGCCCTGGAATACTGCGCACCAGTCTGGCTCAGGAACCGGACGAGAGACCACCACAGAGGTCTGGCTGGGTTCCGACACTCCGTTGTCAATCATGTCATCTTGCAGCCAGTTCAGCTGCAAGGAGATCCCACTAACCTTCCCTCCCACCCCAGGATGATAGTCACCAGTTGGTCATTTGAAATCTGACAAGCGTGGGTTTGAGCCCTCGTTAGATGGATTGTAGGTACCAGCTTCCCTGCCAGCTTCCCGGCGTGCAACACAGCTCAGCATGAATTACACAAGAGCATTGCCACCATCTTGCTGTCTGCAGCTCGGGCACAAGTCCCTTCCCGTTGAGCGATGATTCCACCAATTGGAGGTGCAGAGTTTAAGCCGCAGCTGCTTACCTTTCTGCGGGTCAATCAAGGTGGATTCCAGGCGCTGGATGTACAAATATGTGTTGATGAACGTGGACTCCAGATAACGCCTTCCAGCAGCTGTTGCCCCAAGTCTCAGAGTTTCTCCATCAGCTATCTAGCAGGGATCTGCCTTCAGCGTGGTGGGAGGACCTTTACAGAAAGCTTGTGACATGCTAGCCACCTTGGTGCTCTCGAGGTCCAAGGCCAATGCTGCTTACTCAGCATCAGCTGATGAATCCAGATCCTCGGTCAGTGGCCTTGGCAAATAAATGTGCTTGCTGTGAAGCCCACTCTGCCACCAGGGTGCTTAGCGACAGGTCAGTGTAGGCCGGACTTGGACCTCAAGAACATCAAGGTGACCGATTCCTGTGTTTGCCACAAATCCACCTCACTGCTTGATCCTGGACTTTGTAAATACCGCCCCTCCCACATCTCTAGCTGCATCCCCAAGAGCTCTGAATCACAAAGGAGAACTGTTTGCATAAGAGGTCTTACATGCCACAAGCTTGACCTGCACTGGGACCTTGCTGTCCTTGAACCTCAGCGAGGTCCTTCAGGACGGGTCCAAGCAAATGTTGATGTCCACGATGACCCCCAACTATTGGTCCTGATGTCCCTTGTATTTCCAATTAACAACCTCGATGTCTTCTCTTAGCCCTGCAGAGCCATGATGTCTCACTTGGGCCCCCACCCGCCCCACTGTATAGCCCAGTGTACACGCTGGTGAGTGCAGCACACACAGCCCCCAATAACAGACATGCTGCCGGCAGGCACCACAACATCCTGCTCGAATGCTTGCTCACTTACTCACACAATCTCTTTTCTGCCCTGGGAATGCGAGGAATGGAAACTACGTGAATGATGATTTTTATTTGAATTCCTCTCTAATCGGTTCGGTCACGTTTATCTGCGGTGCTGACCTTCATAATAGCGTTCTGTGCCTGCACAGGATGCTCAATTTCCCATTTAGTGACAGTCTGGGTTGTGGGGTGGGGGTGAACCCTGAGAGTGCTTCCCACACTCGATACCCCCTCCCCTTCCTTCGCCCACCCGTTTATTGTGCAAAATTCACACTCCTAAATAAATGTTAAACAATAAAATATTCTCCACTTATAATCAAATAACTTAATGACCGAGCCACCCTCACGCAGCAGCTCGCTCGCTCACTCACTCACTCACTTGCTCACTCACTCACTCCCTGTCTGTGAGATGTGCATCACTCACTCAGTGTGAGATGAGTCACTCTCTGTGTGAGGCTGGGGCTGGGAGCGGGGCTAGGACATGCCTACAAGCCGCAGGATGAAGTGTGTGCTGGGGTGGTGGCTCCGGGCTTTGTGGGCGTTCTTGGCACTGCCTCGTTTGGTGAGAGCGATGTACAGTCGTGGGTGTGAGTGCGACGAGTAGGTGGTGTAATAATTCTCCTCCATCTTCTCTCGGAATAAGCAGTCCTTGGTGAAGGTTTTCTGCAGAGGCAAGGAGTCAGAATCACTGGCGTTAGAAGAGCGGGTGGGAGTGCGGGTGGGAGTGTGTGTGTGTGTACATAGGGGAGGGTGGGAGTAGTTAGGGGAGAGAGCCAGGGAGGGGGTGAGACGATCTGGGAGGAAGATGGGGGGGTTGGGGTGGCGGGAGGGGGTAAGCTGGCGGGGGTTTGTGGAGGAGGGTGAGTGGGGTGAGGAGGGATTGGGACTCACCGAGCCGTACAGGGTCCCACGGGGGCTGAGGGCCAAGAAGAGGCCGGTGCCCGCTGCCCGCACACCCACTGTGCCCACCCCCACAGACAGCAGCTCCAGCACACCTGCGGAGAGAGAGAGACCAGGATCACCTGTTAAACATGATACTGGGGTCCCGATTTGACTGTAAATTGAAGCTCTCGCAACAATGCTGTGTGTAAGTGAGTAAAGCAAACCAGATGTTGGAATGTATCAAAACATCATTAGCAAGCGGAAATAGTGGGTAATCCTTCCATTGGTGGGACCGTACTTGGAGTATTGTGTACGGTTTGGTCGCTGCAGTGCAAAAGCGACGTGGAAGGAATCGAGAGCGCGCAGAGGAGGGCAGCCAGAATGATTGAGGGAATGGAGGGACCTAACTATGAGGAGTGACTACGTGCAATTGTGCACGTGCACTCTGGAAAAGAGACGATTGAGAGGCAATGTGATCACTGTCTTAAAGACTGTAAGGGGCTCGACAATGTAAATCATGACAGGGGCTGTGTCAACTAGTCCAGAATAGTAAAACCAGAGGACACGACCTGCGATTAAAAGGGGGTAAATTCGGAACAAATCTACGGGAACAGTATTTCAGTGAGCGAATTGCAAACCTGTGGAACAGGCTCCCTCGGGAGATGGTTGAACCAGGAAACGTTGGTTCCTTCAAACACAGATGAGATTTTTTTTTCTTTTAGGAAATAACATTATGGGGTATAGTACGTAGGTAGTTCGGGACGTATGTGCATGCGACCGCCAGGAACGTGGAAGGTGAACTAGATCGACCTTGGTCATTTTTTCATCCAGCATTATGTTCTTATGACGTCCACCACCTGCTGCCTCGACCCCCTTCACACCCACCCAGTTGCTGGTCACTCAACTCCCCCTCCTCTCCCCTCTGCTTTGCTCTCACCTCTCGCTCCGCTTCCTCAGGAGGAGCCTGACTCCAAGGAGGGGGGAGGTGTTCGTAAGTACAGTGGAAGAGGAAAGTTTTCAGGCGGGACTTGAAAGAGGGGAGAGAGGGGGCAAGGCGGAGGGATCGAGGGAGAGTGTTCTAGGGTTTTGCGGCGCAGTGGCTGAAAGCACGACCTCCGACAGTGGGGAGGAGGGTGCGAGGGACGAGCAGGAGGCTGGTGCCAGTTGAGCGGAGGGGCCGGGTGGTGGATTGGGGAGAGAGGAGGTCGGAAAGGTAGGGAGATGCCAGGGGGTGAATGGATTTGAACACGAGTGAGGATCTTGAAGTCGATCCGTTCGGTGATGGGGAGCCAGCGGAGCCTGGGCCAGAACTGGTGAGATGTGGGTACGGAGTTTGGTCCGGGTCAGTATGCAGGCGGCAGAGTTCTGAATGAGCTGGATCTTTTGAATGGTGTAGCTGGGGAGACCGGCGAGGAATGCATTGGAGTAATCCAAGCGGGAGGTGACAAATGCATGCACGCCTTCACTTTGTCTCTTCAAACGGTTTCTCTTTCTGCCCGGTCACCTGTAGCGTACCACACGACTCCATCCTTGGCCCCCCCCCCCCTCCTCTTCCTCATCTATATGCTCCCTCTTGTCGATATCATCCGCAGCAAACTTCCACATGTATGCGGATGAACGCAAACATTCTCCAACTAAATGTTGACGAGACGGAAGCCATACTCCTTGGCTCCCGTCAATGTCGTTTGTCCTACGACTCTGACCTCCTCAACCTCTCCAGCCTATCCCTCGGGCTCACCAAACCAGCGTGTAACCTGGGTGCCTGGTTCGACCCACAGCTTTCCCCACATCCGGTCCCTGACCGCCTTTCTCCACCTCTGCCACATTGCCTGCCTCTGACTGTACCTTATCTCAGACGCAGCCGAAACCTCCGTCCATGCATTCGTCATTGCTCGCCTCAACTATTCAAATGTCCTTCTTGCCAGTCTCCCCAGCTCCACCTTCCACAGCTGATGCAGCTGTTGCAAAACCCCACCGTCCGCACATTCACCCGTACTAAACACTGTACCCCCATCACACCATTCCTAGCCAGGCTCCACTGGCTCCCTATCGCCCGCCGAACAGATCGATTTCAGGATCCTCACACTCGTTTGCAAATCCCTTCGTGCTCTGGCACCTCTGAGCTGCTTGCTCCTCAATCCACAGCCCGCTGCCTCCGCTCGACTGGCTCTGGCCATTTGCATGTCGCTCGTGCCCTCTGTTCCACCTTCGGTGGCCGCCCTTTCAGCCACTACTCCCCAAAACTCTGGAACAATCTTTCTCTATCCCTCCACTTTGCCCCCTCCTCCTCATCTTCAGGTTGTGCCCGAAGACCTTCCTCTTTGACTTACAGACAGTCACCCTCACTCCATCCCTCGGTTTGGGACGCTACCCTGTGTGAGGGGCGCTGTATAAATGCAAGTAGTTGTTGTTGTTGCTGCTGCGTTCTGTGCTGTTCCTGACATGGGAGTGTGGACGGACAGTATAGAGGGAGCTTTACGTTGTCTCATACTGACCTGGGAGTGTGGACGGACGGAGTAGAGGGAGCTTTACTCTGTCTCTAAGTTGTGCTAACACTAATCTGGGAGTGCAGGCAAACAGTGTGAAACTGACATGGTTGCAGGATTCTAGCTGATCGGTTGCTACTCGCTGGGAGCGTGGACTATTGTGTACTATTGTGGTCCTATTAAATACCCGTGTCAGTTTGGGACTGTTTTGATCTGTTGTGTGTCCGGCAGGTCCTGGGATTCGAAGTGGACACAGTGAACTCGGTGCAGTTTTCCAATCACACAGGTAAGCCCCAGACACTCCCTCCATCTGCAATGCAGCTTCCAGCACTTCATGAACTCTTACAGTTTGAAGGATCTCTTGTTTGAGGCATGAGCACAAACCTGGCCTGCACTTAGTCTTGGGTTGTCACCAGGCAGGAACAGGCCTGTTCATTCTGTCCCAAAAATGTTCTCCACACCATACAGCTAGGCTGCTGATCATTACCCCCACTCCCTTGAACATTCGGCCTCTTCAAGCATTGGATTAATTCCCTTTTTAAACAGTTTGAGACTCAGTTTCAGTTTATGATCTAACCTGGCCTCAGCCTGGCTCAATCGGTCGCACTTTCACCTCGCGAGTCAGAAGGATGTGGGTTCGAACCTGAAGTCGGGACTTTGACCTCACGGTCTAAGCTGATACTCCAATGCAGTGCTGAAAATTGTCGGAGGTGCCGTTCTTTGGATGAGAAGTTAAACTAAGGTCTCCTCTCTGCCTGTTCATGTAGACGTTAAAGATCTCATGACCTTATTTGAAAGGAGAAGGGAGTTTCTCTCTCCCAGTGTCCTGACAACAATCCCCCAGGTACAATTGGTGTTGCTCTTCATGGATGTTTGTGGAATTTTCCTGTGTGCAAATTAATTGCTGTGTTTGCCTGTAAAATACCTCGTCACTACACTTTACCGTAAAATCCTGTGAAGAGCTTTGAGATGTCTTGATGATGTGATAAGGCACTGTATTAAATGGAAGAAATATTTATAACCACAATGCCTCCAGTGCCACTGCCCTCAGTGTGAAGATATTTTTTCTGATCTTTTTACTTCCTTTTTATGATTACTTTAAATTTCTGCCCTCTTGTTACTGTCTCATGAACCAGTGGCAAAAATTAATTACTATTTACCCTGTCACAACTCTTCATAATCATGAAGGAGTCTTATCAGGTCACCTCTCAACCTTCTTAGCTCGAAAGAAATAGCCTTAACATTTCAAGTCTCTCTTCACAACTGATTTCCTCCCCAATGCCTTGCAACACGCTGCACCATTTTCCAATCATTTTTAGGCTTAGAATTGTATAGAATTGGATGGCTGGACTGCCTGACTCACAGCCAGTATATCTGCTGCAGGGTATGATCACTGGACGGGGCAGGTCATGACAGCCAACGAGCTGCACACACTGTATGATGGGCTGAAGCTGAACGGTGTAAATCGCTACGACTATGTGTTGACAGGTAAGCAAGAGGCGTCTGTATGAAGTGAGTGTCTCTAACCCTGTGCTATCACTGACTTGAGATTGTGGACCTGTAGTGTAGAGGGAGCTTTACTCTGTCTCTACCGCTGACCTGGATGTGTAGTCGGACAGTGTAGAGGGAGCTTTACTCTGTGTCTAACCGTGCTGTCGCTGACCTGGAAGTGTGGATGGACAGTGTAGAGGGAGCTTTACTCAGTCTCTAACCCTGACCTGGGAGTGTGGCTGGACAGTGCAGAGGGAGCTTTTACTATATCTCACCTGCACTAACCACACATGCTGCTAATTTGATTAACTGAGCCGTGTCTGGCTGTTTATGCTGTCGTGTAGATATGTCAGTGGAATGTGGAGCTGCGGAGGTTTTCATTTGTTGATCTGCCACCTGGAATCTCACTGATTGAATCCGTTGCTTTTAATCCAAAGGATATACACGAGATGCGTCATTCCTGGAAATGGTGGTGGATATCATCAGAGAGCTTAAGTGTCAAAACCCCAACCTGGTGTATGGTGAGCAGCTCCCAGATCTGTCTGTGTTTTTGTGTGTGTGCGTCTGTATCTGTGCCTGTGTGTGTGTCTGTATCTGTGCCTGTGTGTGTGTGTGTCTGTATCTGTGCCTGTGTGTCTGTATCTGTGCTTATCTGTGCCTGTGTATATGTCTATCTGTGCCTATGTGTCTCTGTACCTGTGTGTCTCTGGATCTGTGTGTGTATTTGTGTGTGTGTGCGTCTGTGTGTGTGCCTATGTCTATGTGTGTGTGTGTGCCTGTATATGTGTACATGTGTGTGTATGTCTATGTGTGCCTCTGTGTGTGTGTGTGCTTGTGTGTGTGTATATGACTGTGTGTGTATAACTTCTGAATGTGTGTAGGTACTTGTAAGGGCGCAAAGGCACATATATTTGTTTACTATATGTTTACCAACATGTCCCAGTGTGTGCATACGCGCTCTGGGACATGTCCATGCGTGTAATTCGCTTTCCCGAAGACATGTCTCTGTGGCCCTCCTCTGTGCAGTTCTGTGTCTGTGTGTCCCTGTGTCTGTGTGTGTGTGCGTGGGTGTGTGCTCTCTGTACCTGTGTACATAACCTCTGATGTGTATTTGGGGCCACAAGAGCTGTGGATGTGGGGCAGGAGGGAGAGTAACACTGAGAGCTCTAGGTGACTGATCCTCTTTGCTCTCACAGTTTGTGACCCAGTGATGGGAGATCAGAGAAATGGTGATGGTTATATGGTAAGTGTGTTAGACAGCATGAGCCCATTATAGCTTTGTGAGAGTGGGATGGGAGGGAACGTGTGTGTGTGCCGGGTGGGGAACGTGTGTGTGTGTGGGGGGGGAACGTGTGTGTGTGTGTGGGGGGGGAACGTGTGCGTGTGTGGATAGAGTGTGTGTGTGGGGGGGAACGTGTCGTGTGTGGATAGGAGAAAGTGTGTGTGGGGGGGAACGCGCTGGAGGGGAGTGGAGGGATATGTTGAGGGTCGTAAATGTGGGGTGGGAGGGGAATGTCGAGGGGTTTAAATGTGGGGGGGTGGACTGTCGGTGGGGCAGGGGGTTGATTGTTAGCAATAGCGAATGAGTGACTGTTCTGTTCTGTTCACAGTATGTCCCAGAGCACCTGCTCCCTGTTTACAAGGAGAAGGTTGTGCCAGTGGCTGATATCATCACTCCTAACCAGTACGAGGCAGAGTAAGTGTCTAATACAGGGCTGGTTGTGACTGTTCTGGGTGTGAACTGGACAAGATTGATGGCCCGATTCCCTGGGGAGGGAACAGCACATCTGAGCGGGGGTGGTTGGGGGCTGGAGAGGGAGACCTACAAGTGTGAGCCTTCCCATTGCAAATGGTTGGCAGCTGATAAGTCTGTGTGTTTTGCTGGAGAAATATTTTAGTGCAAGGTTACACAAACACTCCTACCCCTGGCCAGCTTTTATCTCCTGGTGAGACCTTGCTGCTTCTCTGGCTCAGCGGGGAGGAGTGGCCCAGAGTTTGAGACCTTCCGCCTCATATCTGTACATCTCATACCACCTCATACACGGACTTTGAGTCCATTGAAATTTTTGTAAGCAGACGGGGAATGTGTGCACCTTAGCAACATAACCAGTGTTTTGGGGGTGATTTGGGTGAGCCAGGAAACATTGGCCAGGAGACTGGGTGGAACGTCCATCTGAGTCCCACAGCAACTGGAGCTGATGAACATTATGATGTGCGCAGGAACAAGATGGTCGGAGAGAGAAATGACAAAGTTCTCAGGTCAAATAAAATGTCTTTAAGGGAATGTGCATCACCAGCAACATATTCTCACAGACATTCTGAGATCCCAGCCTTGGCGTCCTGTTTCAGGGCTGCCAATCCACCAGAGCATCTCAGCACTAGTCAGCCAGACACTCCAGCCTGGTGAGAGCAGAGCCGCCATGGAATTCCAGAGGATTCCCATTTCCGCTCTTACACTCACACGGGCCAGAGTTTACCCCCACAGATTCCAGATCCGGCCTCTGTCCTCCCTGTCTCCTCTCCCCTCCCTGTCTCCTCTCCCCTCATTGTCTCCTCTCCCCTCCCTGTCTCCTCTCCCCGTCTCCTCTCCCCTCCCTGCTCCTCTCCCTCCCTGTCTCCTCTCCCCTCCCTGTCTCCTCTCCCCTCCCTGTCTCCTCTCCCCTCATTGTCTCCTCTCCCTCCCTGTCTCCTCTCCCCGTCTCCTCTCCCCTCCCTGTCTCCTCTCCCCTCCCTGTCTCCTCTCCCCTCCCTGTCTCCTCTCCCCTCCCTGTCTCCTCTCCCCTCACTGTCTCCTCTCCCCTCACTGTCTCCTCTCCCCTCATTATCTCCTCTCCCCTCACTGTCCCCCCTCACTGTCCCCCCTCACCGTCCCCTCTCCCCTCACCGTCCCCTCTCCCCTCACCTCCCCTCTCTCCTCACCGTCCCTCTCTCCTCCCCTCACTATCCTCTCCTCTCCCTCACTATCCCTCTCCTCTCCCCTCACTATCCCTCTCTCCTTTCCTCTCCCCTCACTATCCCGCTCCCTTCCTCTCAGGATATGTGTCTTTTCTCTCTTCCAGAATTCTAGCGGGAAAGAAGATGAACACAGAGAAGGAAGCCCTGGAGGTAAACACGCCTGCTGTTGGTGTGTGTCTGGGGATAAGGTCCGCAATTCACACATGAATAGTTGGAGGGTTCATCTTGAGTGACAAGCAATATGGCCATCAATCTTGTCCAGTTCTCACCCAGGACAGTCACAACAGGAGCCCTGTTTAGAACTACTTACTCTGCCTCGTACTGGTTGAGGAGTGTAGGTTAGATCGAGACATTAACACTTTTCGTCCACACTCCCAGGTCGGCCACAACACGGGTTAAAGGTCCCTCTACACTGTCCGTCCACACTCCCAGGTTGGATGAATCATAATGAGGATTGATTGTGCTACGCTCAAACCAGCACCATCATAGTGACCGAGGGTGGTGGGAGGGTGGGCGGAGGAGGTGTGGTGGGAGGGGGGTGAAATGGCGGGGGGGGTGAGGGGCATTGATGGGTGGGAGGCAGGGCTGGGGCCGGTGACGGGGTCCTGAGTGTAGTGACTGTTCTCTCCTCATTCCTAGGTTATGGACCTTCTCCACGCGATGGGCCCTGAAACGGTGGTGATCACGAGCTCTGACTTACCCTCGTCCCTGGGAAAAGACTATCTGATCGCGCTCGGCAGCCTGAGAAAGAGTGAGTAAATACCCATCGCCCACACACACCACCCCCCACACCCCCCCCCCCCTCCCCCAATCCTTATTAAAATTCCCTCAACTCACGACGGTTTGTGGGACACTGCTGTGCGCAATTGGCTGCCGCGTTTCGCCCCCAAAACGTGCAATCAATTCACTTCACAGTGTATGCTGTGAAGCTCTTTGACGCGCCTCGAAGATGTGATAAGGCGCTGCATCAAATGCCTGATTATTAACGGTGCAGCTTGACCCCCACCACTTCTTGGCTTGGAGGCAAGAGAGCTGCAGCTGAGCCAGGCCGAACCCAGGAGCTTGTGACAGAGGAGAATTGGATTATTTATTTATTGGTTTATTGATTGCTGGGCTCCGCGGACCAGTCCTGTAACGTCGCGGTGAGGAGCCGCGGGTGGGGGTGGGGGTGGGGGTTGCGTTGGGTGCTGCTGTGTGGTTGCCTGGGTTTACAGCACCCCACAGTGGCGGGTACTCAGCACTGCAGTAGTACAGTGGAGTCCTGTAGCTCAGTGGTTAGAGCACTCGCTTTGCAAGTGAGAGACCTGAGTTCAATTCCAGGCAGAGGGCGAAACCTTGGGCAAGTTTCCTTACTCCACACAGAGCCTAATAATAAACCCTCCAAAACAAAACAATAATAAATTGGTCATTTTCAATCTACGACTGTTTGTGGGACATGCTGTGCGCAATTGGCTGCCGGTCGCCCACAAATATACAGTCAATTCACTTTACAGTGTGTTCTGTGAAGCGCTTTGGGACGTCCTCCCGACGTGAAAAGCGCTATATCAAATGCAAGGATTATTATTATTATTATTATTACAGACTGAACAGGGCAAACCGGGAATACTGCCCAGGGATGGCTGCTTTCGACCTGTAGTGAAGGAGGTTTTTTGAGTCCAACATACGGCCTTTAGCTGAAGTGCAGGACATGATTGGAGGGGGAGTAATGTTGAGTTGTTTTTTTTTTTAAATGCAGTAAAAGCAGACGGGACGTTGGTGAAGGAGCGAATCCGAATGGAGATCCCGAAGGTGGACGCTGTGTTTGTGGGCACCGGGGACCTGTTCACTGCCATGTTGCTGGCCTGGACACACACCCACCCAAACAACCTGAAGGTGCCAGCGTGGGCCAGCGGGCTGGGGGTGGGGGAGGTGGTGCGGGTGGCTGGTGTGTACAAGTGCGTGGGGGGGGGTGGGGAGTGGATGGGGAGTTTGGGGTCTGACTGTGGCTGTGCTGTGAGGAGTGGGGGTGAATGTGGCTGTGCTCGTGGGGTGGGGGTGATGTTGGCTGTAGTCTGGCGGTGGGGTGATGGTTGTTGCCTTGTCACACAGATGGCCTGTGAGAAGACGGCCTCAGCATTGCAGCACATTGTGAGGAGGACGATCAACCATGCAAGAGGTAAGGAGCCAGGGATGTGGGTGGGGGGGTGCATGCTGGGATGGGGGGGGCACCTGGGATGGGTGGGGGGGGCTGCATTGCTGGGTGGTGGGCTGTCGCGTTGGGTGGGGAGGCTGCAGCGCTGAGGGGAGTGTTAGACATTAAATCGAGGCTCATGGTGGGCAGTAAAGATGCTGTGGCACAACAGTATTCGAAAGGTGAAGGGAGTTTCTCTCTCTCTCTCCCGGTGTCCTGGCAACAATCTCCCAAATAAAAGCACTCACTCACTCCGTGATTTAAGGCTGTTTGGAGGATACCAACTGCTGTGCGTAAATTGGCTGCTGCGTTTGGCGGTGAAAAAAGTCACTACACATTACAGTGAAGCACTTTGAGACGCCCTGATATGGAAGTTGCTGTAACACCCTGAGCTCCTAGCTTCTGCCCCAGGTTGCTGTGTGCGTGCGTGTGCTTCACTCTCTGGCACCTCCCTACCTCTCCGACCTCCTCACTCCCCAATCCCCACCCAGCGCCTCTGCTCGACTGGCACTGACCTCCTGCTTGGCCCTCACCGTCAGAGGTCGCGCTTTCAACAACAACAACAAAATTACATCTGTATAGCGCCTTTCACGTCGGGAGGATGTCCCAAGGCACTGGACAGACAGAGTTATGGGCCCGAGCTGAAGGTTGGGTGGAGAGGGCAGGGGGGCAAGCAGGGAGATTGAAAGCACGGTCGACGTAGGGACTTGCGGTAGGTCTTGAAGGTGGCGAGGGAGGGAAGAGACGGAGGGACTGCGGGATGCAGTTCCAGAGGGTGGTGCAGAATGACGGAATGCCCGCCCGCCGATAGTGGGGCGAGCAAGGCGGGGGACATAAAGCAGGCCGGAGCCCGCCAAGCGGAGGGAGCGACCAGAGTAGCAGGGGATTAGCAGGTTGGAGAGGTAGTGGGGAGCTAGACTGTGGAGGGCTTTGAAGGTGAGGACCAGGATCTTGAACTGTATCCTCTGTGTGATGAGAAGCCAATGGAGTTGGGCGAGGATGGGGGTGATAGGGTTTCAGAGCTTAGTGCGGGAGAGGACACGGGCCGCAGAGTTCTGGATGATCTGCAGCCTGTGGAGGGAGGAGTTGGGGAGGCCGACGAACAGTGAGTTTGCATAGTCGAGCCTCGATGTAACGAAGGCGTGTATCCACTGCGCCCCGAAACACTCCCTCAATCCTGCCACCTTGTCCCCTCCCCCTTTTTCAAACCTTACTCTTTGACCGTGCATATGGCCACCTCCCCGGCCCCCTCCCCCCCCCCCCCACCCACCCACCCCAGCTCGGAGTCAGGCTCTGCCATTGTTAAACGCTCTGAGACATTACCATGCATGGAGGGCACTATATGAGTGCAAGTTTTTGATGGTTTGGGGGGGTGGGGGGGCTGGGCTGCGATCCCATGATGCTGTGTGTGGGAGGTGGCGGGGGGGTACGAGACTTCAGGGCCTTTGTGTGTGGGCAGGGAGGGGATGCTGTGCTGACCCCGCAGAGAGTGGGGGTGACTTCCTATGGTGGGTGTTGGTGAGGGTCTGCGGGTGGGCGGGCAGACTGACCGCTCTCCCTCTCTCTCCGCAGTCATGGCTGGATTGGGGAGGAGGCCCAACTCTGCGGAGCTGGAGTTACGTGTGGTGCAGAGCAAGTGCGACATCGAGAACCCCGAGATCATCATCCACGCCACCATCATCTAACATCCAGCCGCACAGCACAGCCCTCCCACACTCATTGAGTGTGGCTGCCAGCCCGGGGTAAGGGGAGGGCAGAGGGAGTAACACTCAGTGAGGATCCCCTCCTTCCCTCGTCCCCTTCCCCCCCTCCGTCCACCTCCCTCACCTCCCTCTCCCCTCATCCCTCTCTTCCCTCCTCTCCCCTCTCCCCCCCCCCCCCCCCCTCACCCATTGGTGAGCAGAGTCAGTGGGGTGCTGCCGCAGACTGGCTGCCTCACTCGCTGGCCCGTGGAGCGTGCAGTGAGGATGGGTGAGGTGGGGGCGGGGGCGCTGCTGTCAGGGCGAATTTGTGTCCATCACTGAATATTGTGACGTAGAATTTATAATGAACGATTAATTTCTAATATTTTTTTAAATTAACTTTTTGATTCCCGTCTGGTTTCTGTTTGTGATTGTTCCACAGTGGAGCGCCCCCTCCTCCCTCCCCCTGTGGCGTAGCTGTGTATTGTGTATAGTGCATCAACTGTTGGACACGTATGTTCTCTTCTAAGTCCCAGCCCAGCACTCCTCTCACTTCATTTGGTTTTCAGCCACAGCAGAGGGTCAGACTTCTCTGTGTGTAGCACTCTTGTGTCAGATCAGACCAGACCAGCCTACAATTATGTAAGGATTTGATAAGGAGGGCGATAAGAATGTGTGCCTGGTGAGATGTCTTGCCATTGATGTGCACAGTGAGAGCTGGCCTCAGTCAGAGCATGATGTGTGTGCAGGGTGAGAGCTATCTGCCCAGTGCGGACGCAGATACATTGATTAAACCGGCTGCAGCCCCGCTCCCTTTCCAAGGCACCGCCAGCCCTCAGGATTGCACACAGATCGAGATTTTGCACTCCCTCCCTGGGGCTAGACTTCTGGGTGATTTGCAAATTTGTGTTGAATTCCCAACCTTGGGCATTGGGGTGGGCGGGAGGAGGGGGAGTTCACAGGCCGAGGAGATGTGCTACTGTTCAGTATTATAGTTGATCTAACAAAAGCTGTGGCCCTGAGCAAGGGCACTTGTTAACTTGCTTGATTTCTCACCAGTCTCGATGCCGTCCATCTTTCACCTCTGCTTTGTGTGTCACTTTGCTGTGTTGTACACGTCTGAATGCGGAGCTGGCTAGTGCTGACTGTGTTTGTCACAGCCAGCAGCCACTTGCCGATCTGACTCCCAAGCTCCTTACACCAACATTTACCTGAGCTCAGGTGCGTTCCTTCCAAGTACCTACCTGGAGCCTTACGGGCTCTAGAGGTGTGGTAGAACACATGGCAGTGGGGGAATGTCTGGGAAGCGGCTGAGGACAGGTGAATGGAGCCACAGCAAACCTGGAGGTCAGACACATTATTCAAAGTTGTGCAGAAGTTTTGTGAAGTGTAACGTGGGGCTGGCGGTCTGCCCAGGTCTCAGCGATTCCAGCCTCGGTCCATTGTCTTAGAATCAGAGAACTTTATAGCACAGAAGAAGGTCGTTTGTGTCTGTGCTGGTTCTTTGAAAATGCAATCCATTCAGTCCCCGTTTACCTGCCCTTTGCCCCCAAATCCCTGCAAATTACTCCCATCGTAGATATGTGTCTCGTTCTCACTTGAACACTAATATGGATCCTGCCAAGACCTTTGCACCCGGCCACATTCTACATCCTAACAAGTCTGTAAACTCCTAGCATTCCACATACTAACAACTCTATAAAACCAGTTCTTCTGATCTTCCTCTGTCCAATATTCTTGATTATCTTAAATTGCTGCCTCTGCCCCTCTATGGCCCTGACACCTTCTCTAAGAGTGGGGTGACTTTAGGAAGCATCACCTCTGGTTTTATATTCTAATTTTTCTAATATTTATAAAACCTGGGCTCCTATTAGCTTTCTGCAACTTTGCACACCTACCTTCTCACCTTTACAGATTTCTGTATGTTAACCCTATGTCTCTCTGCTCTTCTGCTCCTCTTAAAATGCTAATTTAGCAGAAACTTCCTCTCCTTAAACTTCCTCCCCCAAAATGTCAGCATTTATGGTGAAATAGGATTTCAGAAAACCCTTAAATTCAGCCTTCATTGGGCAACCGATTGTTCATCATTCTTACAAGGTAACCAGCTTCAAAAATGAGAGCAAATTTGTAGATTTCCAAAATTATGCTGATATTAACGGTGGTTTTAAGGCTAAGATGAAGTGGGATTTTGGGTTGCTGAAGCTTTTTATAAGGTACAGCACACGTCCCTCCCCTCACAATCCACCCAGCTGCTGCGTGGGGAATGCAGGACACAATCCCCACCCTACCCCACCTCCCCACACTTTTCCTGAAGCTGATTGTGTTTCTTGCACTGTATCATCCAGTCTTAAACCCAGGGGTGAGCTTGTCACCTGGGCCCCAGCTGGCAAAGCCGCTTCCTCGCACAATCCAAGCCAAACAGACAAGAAGGTCGCAGGTTCGATCCTCGCTCTGAGCTGCGCTGTTGATCTCAGGCAGGACAGCAGTTGAGGCCTCGATTGCCTCACTGCCCCTGGGATAAAGAGGCTCAAATCGGCTCGTGTTACCTGCTCTTGATCACCATCCAGTGAACCCACATTTCCCTGTTAGAATGTGTTAGTGACACTCAGTCATCGAAGTGAGGTACCACAGAGGCCTGGTAAACCCTCCCTGTGCGGCTGGCTGCCCAACATCACAGTTGGAGGAATGTCCTTGTGTTATTTAAATTTGTAGCTTGTCTCCAGCTGCAAGCGGCTTGTGTAATCCACTCCTTCTGCAGTGTTGTTTTTCACCCAGGTCTAACCAAATCCCCCTTCCCATCCCACACACCTGAACCCACCAGAATCCCCTTTCCGGGTGTGAAGTGCAGGTCCTCTGATTGACAACCCGTCACCATCGTGTTGTACAACTGTGAAACTTCTCTCGTTCCTGGTGGAGTTATCGTGTCACTACTGTAGGCTACGTGTATCTGTCCTGAGGGACACCAATGTATTTTACTGTCTGTGCCATCTTAATATATCAAACCAATCAATTAATGAGACTCACTTTTGAAATTAATTTGCATAAGTTATTTAAAGATTTATCCTTAATTGGAAATAAATAGTTTATTTGATAAGATGTTGGGTTCCCTGACTTTTCTTTGCTTTGTAAATCTTTTGCCCGCTTTTGAGCAACAGCTTCTGTGGTTAGTCTGACTGTGGTGCAATGTGGTGGTGGAGGGAGCGCTGAATTGTCAGAGGTGCTGTTCTTTGGATGAGACTCGAAACCAATGTCCCGTCTGCCTGTTCAACGCAAACGTTAAAGATCCTGTTTTAAAAGAGGAGGGAGTTTCTATTCTCTATGATTCTATAATTCTATGAAGCCCATGGATTAAGGGAACAGTAACAGCAAGGATCCGAAATTGGCTGGGAGACAAAAAGCAGAGGGTAATGTGATCGGTTGTTTTTCAGACTGGAGGGAGGTATACAGTGGTGTCCCCCAAGGGTCGGTATTAGGACCAAAGCTCTCCTTAACAAGCTGTAACCATTGCAGCTTCGCTTGCAACCAAAAGATCAATATGGAATGTAGATTGACACACAGACAGACATTTTGTCTATCTATACTCAGCGAGGAGGACTCCTGTGAGAGGCCTCAGTGGGAGGCCTCCTGTAGGTCAGGCAGCTTCTATGGAGAAAGGAAAGTGAGTCAACGTCCATGACCCGAAATGTTTTTGTTTCAGATTTCCAGAATCTGCAGTATTTTGCATACTGTAAATTGAATCGACTGTATATTCTGTGAGTGAAATGCGGGAGCCAATTGCTCACAGCAGTGTCCAACGAACAGTAGTGGATTGAGTGGCCAAATTATTATTATTATCACATCAGCCCTAGTCAGCTTCCCTGTTGCTGAACGGATCGATTTCAAGATCCTCACACTCATTTTCAAATCGTTCGCCCTCTGCACCTCCCTACCTCTCTGACCCGCTTACCCCCCAATCCACTACCCACTTCCTTCACTTGACTGGCTCCAGCCACTCGAACGTTCTTTGCGCCCTCTGTCCTTTCAACCGCCGATGGCCGCGCTTTCGGACACTACACCCGAAACTCTGGAACACTTCCGCTATCCCTCTGCCTTGGCCCCTCCTTTGCCATCTTTTGACTGAAGGACTTCCTCTTCTACGGTGACCTCCCTCTTCCCCTGGCTCGGTGTCGTGCTCAGCGACTGTCAAGTGCTCTGGGGCACTACCCTGCGTGGGGGGGGGGCTCTGTAAATGCAAGTTGTATTTTTTGGGGAAAGGTGGGCAATATTGCCAATCGACTAACAACAGGGCTCCTACTTTTTCCCAGATGAACAGAGACGTACGTGTGTGTGAGTAAGGAGACTTGCTAAGGTTTTGTTGGTCCTGCACCGGGGGCGGGAATCAAACCCAGGTCCTCTCGCTAACCAGGCGAGAGGAGGCAGCCCAACAACCACTGCACTGCACTACACTGGACCATGCCACACCGGCAGCCTGTGATTGGCGGGGAGAGAGCGAGCTGTGATTGGTGGGGAGAGAGCGAGCTGTGATTGGTGGGGAGAAGAGAGAGCTGTGATTGGTGGGGAGAGAGAGCGAGCTGTGATTGGT